>NW_017672532.1:0-3854 GCF_001879085.1 Nicotiana attenuata
GGTATTTTTGACATAATTGCTATTTTTTTCAGAAGATTTGTAGAAGTTTTAGTCATTTTTTATTTGTGAAAACAGAAAATAAAGTATCTACAATCAGTATACGAATAATCTACAATTTATCTACAATTTCTGCAATATGTCTTCTACTTCTTCTTCTTCGAGTTTCAATCTGAAATTCAATCAAAACCAAGTCTAATCTTCACCAAAACACCTCAAAATTGAGATATAAACTCCAAATCATATTCCCGATTATTTTCAACAACACCCAATCCAAACAAATAATGATTTTTGAAAACCCAAATTTGAATTCAAAGCTTTCAAGCTTTTTAATGGCTGTCAATGGTGGAGTTGCTGCTCTCTTTTCATTTGCTTTGTATTACTGAAATTTGCGATTGAGAAATAGAGAGAGATGTAGAAAGAATATCGATGAACTGAGCTTTTGCAGAACTGATTTCTACAATTTGATTCAAATTTGTTGACGATTTTGTCTTTTTTTGATTTGTGGCTTAAAAAAAATATCGAAGAACAGAGTCTTTGCAGAAAAGAGTCTATGTAATTTGATTTTAAATTGAAGATATAGGATTTGCGTTTCAAATTTGATTTGAAGGTCGCTAAATCAATTGGAATATTCTGTTCCTGATTTGTAGCGCGCCTAATTAGGAAGGAATCGGCTCCTAATAATTAGTATTTAATGAATGGTATAATAATTGTAGAAAAACTGTGAACATGTCGGGTAAATATGAAACTATGCACATTTTTAGTAATAAGGTTTCATATATGGTATAGAAAGGAAAAAGTCTTTTACTTTTAAAACGTTGGCATTGGAACCTTTATGTATGGAACCTTTAAAACAAACTTATATATGTTACGAAACTTAGCTCAAAGTAACAATATAGAACAATAAAATAGACAACAATGTAGAGAGGAAGAGAGGAGAGAATCTTATTTCTTCTATGTATTCGAGTGTATACAATGTATTGCCAAAACCCTCTATTTATAGGATTACATAGAGGCATACAAAAGAATGTCATAAACATGACATTAAACATTTGAGATCATGGAGGAAGATCATGGGGAGGTTATGGAGGTGTGGGAGTTACAACTATAATGGTGAGAAGTAGTGGGAGTTATCTACATAATGGAGAAGAGTAGTGGGAGTAACTTCTTTAGGAGATATAGACATCCACTACAAAATAATATTTCACAACACTCCCCCTTGGATGTCTATAGATAATGTGCCTCGTTAAAACCTTACTAAGAAAAACCCTGTGGGAAAAAATCTTAGTGAAGGAAAAAGAGTACACATATCTTGTAATACGCATTATTTGCTGCCTCATTAAAAACCTTGCCAGAAAAACCCAGTGGGATAAAATCTTAGCTAAGGAAAAAGAGTACAGCGCGTATTTTCCTCCCACTGATGAAAACATCACTTTATTCTTCGGAGACGACGAATTCCAAGCTTGTATAACAACTTCTCTAATATTGAGATCCGCAATGTCTTGTGAAGAAGTTTGTCAAATTATCACTTGAACAAATTTGTTGAAGAACTTTGGTGAATGTGCTTTATTTTGTCTCCTTCGATAGTCCTTCTTTCAATTGATATAAGCAAACAACATTATCTTCAGTATTATTGGAATCTTCTCTTCAAAGTCAAGTCACACGTCTGTTGTGTGTTGAGCCCCTTGCTTTATCAGTTGCTTATCTTGGCATGACTTGAATAAGTATCAACAATTAACTGCCTTGTAATGTGATAATATGGCAGTACTCTCACATGCAAATAGAATGTTTGAAGAACGAACTTCAGAAAATGCCTGCATTTGCATAACCAACAAAATCTTGGCGATATTTGTTAGAATAAACAAAACTAAATCAAGTATTCCTTTTGAAATATAATACTAATTGTTTTCCAATATCTCCACATTGAAATAAAACTATATCTTGCTAGCATATTGTTATACTCATGGTTCTAGCCAGATATATTAGTGCACCAATTGCACTAGACACAAAAATAAATCATGTACGCCATGATCTCTCTAATCTACATAAGGATCTGCCAAAGATTTATTTAATAAATTTCTTGGGAACCTTAATATGCTTCAGAACAATTTAAATCATTCAAGGATTTTCATTATATGCATATCAAATGTATTATCAGACCCTCCATAGGAGAACATGTCTCCTAATACCAGGATATTTACGAAAATTTGGTGCCACAAGTCGTCTTTATGTCTATCGACTTGATTTTTCATTTCACTTTCAGGTGTGGGGACTATCCGTCCAACTTCACATTTTTCAGGTGAAGTTAATTTCATTGCATATTTTTCATTTGGCCAATCATTTATCTGTCCAAATTCCATGACAGATTTGAGCTCAAGATCCTCGTCAATATTAATAATATTGAGCGCCACATTATATTTACAACATCGTCAACGATCATTTTACATCGGTTCCATCATCGCATAATAAAGACATAACTTATCGAGATCTCATTATTTTCAGGTACCTGAGCCTCTCCCATGAGGTCTTATAAAATGTTATGTCATGGTTCTCTTATAAAGCACTTGCCTCCTTATTATGACCATCTTGAACATTTGCTCCTCTCCTTCTTCAAGGAGTTTTATCTTTGGAACCGATTAGTCTATTACGCTTCAAGAGTTCCATAGACTATGTCCATCATGGACTTTATTCTATTTGGAGCATTAGTAGCTGAAATATGACATTTAGTTTGGGTCAGCAAATGCGCATGGAAATATTTTGCAAATGAATTATCACTTGAACTTCAAGTTCATATTTTCTTGTACGAGGATCTAATATACTCATAATAATTCATTCCATGTATTACTTTTTTTTCAGCTGCTCATTTTCTCCCCCTAATGTTGGGATCACCAACACATATCCCCAACCTTCATTGAGACCAATCTTTGTGCATTGTGTGGCACAATTAAATCATATAGTACATCCATATTTCTAGATGAAAATATTTGGTTCCTGACCCTGAACCAATTGTGATGGGGAGAATTTATCATAACTTGTTGGCTAGATGCATACAAGTGCTATTGTATATTAAATAATATACTTAATACAAAATTTCTATTTGGAGTTTTGTTCTCATAACCAATGGTTTAGCTATAATTTTTGGAGGCATACAATTTCTGCTTAACCAACTTGGATTTAAACCAGCATTATCAAGATAAATTATCATAATATATATTCTGGAACTGTGCTCTAATAATTTGATCAAACAACCTTGCAAAAACCAAAGTGCAAGTTGATAACAAACGCACATGTGACCATACAATAGATGCATCTATTAAAATCATATAATAGTAAACGATCCACATGGCAGGTGATTGGGCCCATACATATATATCACCTTTTATTCGTTCCAGATATCAAGGGATTCAATCCCAACCTTAACTGGTATATCATGAGAAAAAAAAACATCACAAGAGAATTCTAAAAGAATCTTCTATTTCTTTAATATATGCCAATGTGAATTCTCAATCAATTTTCACATCATAATTGAACCGGGATGGTCAACCGGTTATGCCAACTAATATTTGTTTCAATAAACCTCTAGTTTACTTATGGCATGTGATTCCATCATGATGCTTATACATTTGTAGTACAAATAGAAGAAAAATCGGGTAACCTTTCATATTTACCCGGTATGAATATAGTAATATGAAGATATTCAATCTTCCTTTCATTTATAGTCTCAATATGCCAACAGAGGGCTAGGGTGGTGGGTGTGCCGAAAACAGAAAACAAGAAAATTAAAATACATTTTTTTTGGGGGGGGGGGGGTGGTGAGGGTGGTTAGGTAGGGTGGGGGGGGGGGTAGGTGGTGCAGA
>NW_017672532.1:7376-10039 GCF_001879085.1 Nicotiana attenuata
AAAATAAAAGAACAAGTAAAAATTAAAAATACAAAAAAAAGAAAGTAAAATTGGGGCAACTAAGTAAATTTCTAGATAAGTTGGGTTGAGATCCCTTTGTTTTGGATGAGTTTCATGGGTTGTATTTGGGCTACTTAATGGGTCATAATAGGCTATAAAACTAATGGGTTAACTTGGGCTAAGCCCAAATTGACCCATGAGCTAATACGTTTGTAACCCAACCCATTAATCTCTGGGCGAGTTGGGCAGGTTTGGGCTCAAATTGCCACCCCTATATTCAGTGAAGGATAACCTGGTTAAATTAACCACAAACTTTTAACTTTATTATATGAGAAAGTATTTACTTCTATAAAACTTCAATTAAATCTATGATTTTCTTAAATCAAGATGATAACAAATAACATCGACTTTACTGAGTCTGATAGATCTAAAAAATATATAGGGTTAACAACGAATATATGGAGATAACATAAACCTATTGTATTTCAAGAATAGGAGTGTATAGGGTCAAATTTGACCCTCAGTATCTCTACGCCAGTGGGTACGCCCAATGAGTGTACGCCGACCAACGTAGCGGGTACGAGTCGGCCATGAGGACAAAAGCGACATCGTTTAGAACTCAGCGTCCACACTAGGGAGACGTTACCTATCTTTGTAACTTTTTGATTCTTTCGAGGAAGGTCTCCTATTATATAAAGGAGACCTCCACATTGTAAAAAGGGGGTCGGATCTAATACAACTCTCTCATTTTTCTGGCTTTCTCTCTCTATATCTCTACTTCTAACGAAAATATCTTATTGGTGAACATTGTCACTCTGCAATATTAGATCTACAACAATATTATCATCTTTGCATCTCTAGGCTTATTATATTTGATTACGATTTACCCCTCTTCTATTTTTGATTGTTTTATCTCTTACAAAGTATATCGTTAACTTTTGAGCCAAACAATTTGGCGCCGTCTGTGGGGATTTCGAGAATCAAAATCATAGTATCCACCTAGAGATCAACCAACTACCACTCTCTATACTACACAAAAACAGAAAAATGGCAGAAAATAGCACAAGATCGAAAGCCATATTGGGTGTCACTACCAATCTCCTGGGCCCTCTCAACGAGGCCAGTGACGGTGGCATCCTGAATGCAACCCCTAGCATCACACCAGGTGCAGATATCTCACCTTCCCCATCCGAAGGCCTGACGATCTTGCACGAAAAAGGAGTTTCTACATCTGCGGCTGCGGAAGCACCCTCAGCGGTCAAAGAGCTACTGGAAAGATGGCTAACAAGCACTCTAAGTGGCTTGGTTGAAAGGTCACCGCAAAATAACATCGTATGTACACCAACGGTAGGTACCACTGCTGTCGTGGGTGAACCGGAAGCTACACTAGTAAATAACAGACTCATCGAGACACAGACCAACGATGGCACGCTAACAGCCATCCTAAAGAAGATGGAAGAAATGGAAAATGAAAACAAGGCGCTCCGTGGTCAGATGAAGGAACATCAGAAGAGGGTCGACAAGATCCCCGATGCTCCCAAGTTGCTACCAAAACGCAACGTGGGAAGGTTCGTTGAACAACCATACACCGAAGAAGCTGCTCCTCACTCCACCCCAAAAACCTTCAAGATGCCACCCTACTTAAGGGTATATGACGGAACCACAGATCCCGAGGATCATCTGATCCACTACGTCACCGCTGTGAAGGGCAACGACCTATCGAAAGAACAGGTACCGTCGGTACTGCTGAAGAAGTTTGGCGAGACGTTGACAGGAGGGGCCTTAACATGGTACTCTCAGCTACCGGCTAAGGCAATATCAACGTTCGAGGAAATGGCGGATAAATTCGTCACAGCCCATGCAGGCGCGAAGAAAGCGGAGGCCAGGGTCAACGACATCTTCGCCATCAGGCAAAACGCAGGAGAAGGACTCAGGGACTTCCTGGCAAGGTTTAACAGGGTAAGGATGAGTCTACCAAACGTATCGGAAGGTATGGCAGTCGCCGCTTTCCAGAACGGGCTAAGCAGAGATGGTTCGAGGGCAACCAAGAAGCTGCTGAGCCGCCTCATGAAATATCCCCCTACCACATGGGAGGAAATCCACAACGCCTATTGCGCCGAGGTACGAGCGGACGAGGATGATCTTAATGGGCCGACCCAACGGCTAACAACAATACACTCAGAAACGAGGAGAGATCGACGGAACGAAGGACGACGAGAACAACTCCCCCGCTCCAACAGAGATCTACACCAGCCATACACCAGATCCTCCCATCCGCCACCAAGGCATACAGACGCACTACAGCGACACGTTGCCCCACTGCGAAACGAAAGAGGTACGCCCCCTTTATCAACCGCCCATAACTTTTGTGTATCTCCTTCAGAGATAGTGTACGCACTGGAGAAGCTAGGCACCAAGGTGCATTGGCCGCAGAAGATGAAATCAGACCCTGCCACAAGGAAATCAAACGCCCTATGTGAGTTCCATCAGGAACGAGGACACAAAACCGAAGACTGCATAGGCCTACGGCAAGAGGTGGTCAGGATGCTGAACCAGGGATACTTGAGGGAGCTACTCAGTGACAAAGGAAAAATCAACTTTGCACGCGGACGGGAACAACTCCACGGGCCGCCGAAGCCACCTTCCCCAGCGCGCACGATAAA
>NW_017672532.1:17454-36695 GCF_001879085.1 Nicotiana attenuata
GAATATGATTTGGAGTTTTATATCTCAATTTTTGAGGTGTTTTTGGTGAAGATTTAGACTTGGTTTTCGATTGAATTTCAGATTGAAACTCGAAGAAGAAGAAGTAGAAGACATATTGCAGAAATTGTAGATAAATTGTAGATTATTCGTATACTGATTGTAGATACTTTATTTTCTGTTTTCACAAATAAAAAATGACTAAAACTTCTACAAATCTTCTGAAAAAATGCAATTATGTCAAAAATACCAATTATGCTACAATTGAATGGGAATTGGGATATAAAAATTCAATGTACCCATTTGTAGATATTTTGTAGATAAATTGTAGATTATTTGTATTCTAATTGTAAATGCTTTGTTTTCTGTTTTCACAAATCAAAAACGACTATAACTTCTACAAATCTTCTGCAAAAAATGCAATTATGTCGAAAATCCCAATTAAACTACAATTGAATGGGAATTGGGATATTAAAATTCAATGTACCCAGTTTGTAGATATTTTGTAGATAAATTGTAGATTATTTGTATTCTGATTGTAGATGCTTTATTTTCTGTTTTCACAAATCAAAAACGACTAAAACTTCTACAAATCTTCTGCAAAAAATGCAATTATATCAAAAATATCAATTAAGCTACAATTGAATGAAAAATTGTACCAATTTCGAAAATACCAATTAAGCTACAATCGATTCAATAAGTCCATTATATTTTGATATTTAATTAGAAGGATAATTATAGAATACATATATAGAAGGTATTTTCTCATTTTATGTCGTGACTGAATCTCCTAGTGAGGATTTTTTAACTTATCTTACACCTAGTACGTACAAAAATACATACAACGACACCATCATATTTTAATGTACATATTTAGAAGGCAGAAGGGTAGTTGTAGAATAAATAGAAGGTCTTTTCTTATTTGGTTTATATTAATAAGTATGTTAGAAAAAAGAAGAGTCCTATTTTCATATTTGTTGCAGAAATTAAAGTGTTTTTGGCATTAACCGAAGATTGAATTTCTTCCTATTGCAGAATATGGCGGTTGCAAGTTTCCGACAGGATATTGATTCGGTCCGAGCTTTTGAGGAAAAATTAAAGCTACAAGCTACAAGCTAAAATACACTATGGTATAGAATTGGTAATTTTTTATACTAAGTGTAATTAAGTCAAATCTTAAACATTAAGGGTAATAAGGTTTCCTATGTGGCATAGGAATATAAAAATTCCCAAAAGTAAAAGGCAGCATAAGAGACAGTTGTATCCAGTGGGCCCCACGTTTTCTATTAAAAGCTTATACAACACTTGGGGCAATAGTCAAAGGCAATTAAAAGCTTATACAACAGCTATGCTATAATTTTTGTTAGCCAATCATATTACCTTATTTATCCTGACATCACCAGATTGTCCTTTGAATTTTAAGCAGGCACTTATTCCCTCGTAATAGTAAAAGTAAAAGTAAATAAAAGTAAAATGGAAATAGATAGAGTACTCCATCCGGTCTAAAATAAGTGATTTTTTGGATATTTTCATACAGATTAAGAAATTCATCTTTTAGCATTAATTAGCAATGGAATTGACCATATTAACCTTTACTATCTCTCATAAATACTCCTAACACATATTCCAACACTATTTACTCCAAGGACAATGTAGGAAAAAAATAATTAATTCATTCTTGAAATCTGAAAAAATTACTTATTTTGGACCACAAGAAAAAGGCTAAAAAATCACTTATTTTGGACCGGAGGAAGTAACATTTTATATGAAAAGAACTGTTTCATGGGCCACAGATCTTTAAGTTTGGGCCTTCTTTGAGGTTCGGGTCGGCTCCGTAACGTATATATAAATAGAAGGTTGCTGATGTTTATAACTTCTCTTTTTCTTCAGTAAACCCTAGTCGCAGTGGTAACTTTCAATATCAGTTTCTCTAATCAAGTAAATTTATTTCAATTTGTTTCCTACTGTAGTTGAGTGCTATTTTTCGCATTATTAGTCTTTATTTTCTTTCTATTTTTTTGGTGCTTTATCTATTATGATGTCTTAAACTGTTCTTGTTTCGAGCAAAAAAACCTTGCATTCGTTTTGCAATTGCATCCGGCCTGCCCGTTTGTCACTCCTATCTCTAATTAGTGGTTTGTGGACCGCAGATACGGTCAAGGTTCCGCAGAAGCGGGACCGTATCTGCGGAAGTGATATCGCAGAAGCGGAAGGGGCCAGGCCCAAGGAAGCCGCAGAAGCGGCCAAAAGTCGCAGAAGCGACATCCGCAGAAGCGGAAAATGCACCGCATGTGCGAAAATCGCTGGTGGCAGAGGGGTTGTTTTAAAGTCGGATTTTGTTCATTTCACCCATTTTCTTCACTTCATTTGGCGATTTTTGGAGAGCTTCAAAGAGGAATTTCGTCATCTATGTCAAGGTAAGTTACTCCTACTCATTTCCAAGTTAAATACAAGATTATATCATGGATTTAGGCATGAAAATTGTGGGGAAATTGGTATTTTTAGAAGAAGACCTAGAAATTTATAAATTGAAATTTAGCCACGAATTTGAGCATGGAATTAGGAGTAAATTGTATATTTGAGCTAGTAAAGTCATGGGTAAACTTTATCTTCGAAAAATTTCGGATTCCGGGCACGTGGGCCCGAGGGCATTTTGGTCATTTCACTAAGCGGAGTTGGGAATTTGTATAATTTGAATTGTTAACGAGTATTTGAGTATGTTCTCATTAGTTTGTCGTTAATTGGCTAGTTTTGGTGCAATGTGTGTCGGTTCAAGCCTTCGGAAGAATGTAGAATGCGGATTATGAGTCTTCGGAGCGAGGTGAGTCTCCTTTCTAACCTTGTGAGGGGGAAATGTCCCCATAGGTGAATTAAATGTTATGTGCTCCTAATTGTGGGGGCTACGTACGCACGAGGTGACGAGAGTCCGTGCGTAGCTACTATTATGCTATTGTCCGGGTAGTTAGGACCCAAAAGCATGTTATACTTGAATTATTTGTGAATCCATCGATAGCTTGAATTGCTTAAATCACATTAAATTAGTAAATGAATTTCAAAAAGAATTAAACCTCATTTATTAAAAATTATTAAAGGAGAATTGGTTTTATTCGGATAATTATTTTCCGATAAAATCCTAATTGGCTACCTGAGCATGTATATTATGTTGACCGCGTCGCATGGATGATTCGCGAGCGGGGTAATAGATGTATCTATGGTTCGTGCCGTTCGACCCTCGGCAGTGCACAGTTTACATTTCTATTGGATCGGGCCGTCGCCTCGGTGTGATTTGCGCATGTTATTTGTCGCTTGAGAATTTTAAACGTGGAATTGCCCTTCGTGGCCTGATATAGATTGATAAGATAATAAAAAGTAAATTCTTGAAAAATCCTTGTTAATTGCTAAAAGGTGTTTACTTGCTTTACAGCTTTTGAATTAGAACTTGCTATATGAAGTCATGTTTTTCTCACACAGTTAGTGTATTATTATTATTGGACCGCTAGTGAGTGTCCAGGTTGACCATCTCGTCTCTACCCCTTCGAGGTTAGGCGGGATACTCACTGAGTACACGTTGATTACGTACTCATACTACACTTCTGTGCATTTTTGTTGCACAGGTATAATTTACATTTGATAGCAGCACGGATGATTTGGGGACTAGGTGAGCTGCATTGTTCGAGGCGACCCGCAGCTAGTGTAGTTCCCTTCCATACTTTATTTATTTATTTCCTGTCCACTGTACTTCGGACAGATATTGTATTTTATTTTCCTTATCAGTAGTTGCTCACGCACTTGTGACACCGGGTTCTGGGATGGTTTTTGAAAGATGTGTATTAATAGTTATTTCTTAATTTGAATCGAAACAGAGATTGTTTTATATATGAAAAATGGAAGGAAAACCCTTAGATTTTCAAAGGTATTAAAAGAGGATTTAATTGATAATTTAGTTGGCTTGCCTGACAATGGTGTCCGGCGCCATCGCGACCCGTAGTGGATTTGGGTCGTGACAAAAGTTTCAGCTTCGTCTTACTTAATTGAGTCAAATGAATTATGGCATATACGTTTGGGTCATGCCAATTATAAAACCTTATGGAAAATGATTAATTTGGAAGTATTGCCCAAGTTTGAATGTGACAAATCAAAATGTCAAGTATGTGTGGAATCTAAGTATGTTAAACATCCTTATAAGTCGGTTGAAAGGAATTCAAATCCTTTAGACTTAATTCACACAGATATTTGTGACATGAAGTCAATACCATCTCGCGGTGGAAAAAAGTATTTCATAACTTTTATTGACGATAGTACTCGATATTGCTATATTTACTTACTCAATAGTAAAGATGAAGCAATAGACGCATTCAAGCAATACAAAAATAAAGTTGAAATGCAACTTAATAAGAAAATCAAAATGATAAGAAGTGATAGGGGTGGTGAATATGAATCTCCTTTTGAACAAATATGTTTAGAATATGGAATTATTCATCAAACAACGGCCCCTTACACGCCCCAGTCCAATGGGATTGCAGAAAGAAAGAATCGTTCATTAAAGGAGATGATGAACGCATTATTGATAAGTTCTGGTTTGCCACAGAACTTGTGGGGGGAAGCCGTTCTTACGGCTAGCCGAATACTAAATCGAGTACCCCATAGCAAAACACAATCCATTCCATATGAAAAATGGAAAGGAAGGAAGCCCAACTTGAATTATTTTAAAGTGTGGGGGTGTTTGGCAAAAGTGCAAGTTCCTAAACCCAAAAGGGTAAAAATAGGACCGAAAACCGTTGATTGTGTTTTCATAGGATATGCGACTAATAGTAAAGCATATCGATTTCTGGTTCATAAATCAGAAAATCCCGACATTCATAATAATACGGTTATAGAATCAGATAATGCTGAGTTCTTTGAAAATATATATCCGTATAAAAAGGAATGTGAGTCGATTGGTGAAGGATCTAAACGACCCCGGGAAGAAACAAAAGAAAGTACACTTAACCAAGAGGATCCAAGACGTAGTAAACGTCAAAGAACGTCTACTTCATTTGGACCAGATTTTGTGACTTTCTTATTGGAAAATGAGCCTCAAACATTTAAAGAAGCTATGTCTTCTTCGGAATCATTGTTATGGAAAGAGGCGGTCAATAGTGAAATAGAATCCATACTGAACAACCATACATGGGAATTGGTTGATCTTCCTCCTGGAAATAAACCGTTGGGTTCTAAATGGATCTTTAAGAGGAAAATGAAAGATGATGGCACTATTGACAAGTATAAGGCAAGACTTGTGGTCAAAGGGTATAGACAACGAGAAGGTCTTGACTATTTTGATACATACTCTCCAGTTACAAGAATTACATCCATACGAACGTTAGTAGCGTTAGCTGCAGTTTATGGTCTTGAAATTCATCAAATAGATGTTAAGACGGCCTTCTTAAATGGAGAGTTGGAGGAAGAAATTTACATGGAACAACCTGAAGGGTTTGTGGTTCCAGGTAAAGAAAAGAAGGTCTGTAGACTTGTTAAGTCCCTTTACGGATTAAAACAAGCACCCGAACAATGGCATGCTAAATTTGACCAAACAATGTTGTCAAATGGATTTAAGATAAATGAATGTGATAAATGTGTGTACATTAAAAATGTTCCAAATCACATAGTCATTGTTTGCTTACATGTGGATGATATGCTCATAATGAGTAATGATATTGCCAATATAAATGCTACTAAGCGTATGCTAACTAGCAAGTTTGATATGAAAGACTTGGGAGTTGCTGATTTAATTCTGGGAATTAAGATCCATAAGACTTCTCAAGGTCTAGCATTGTCACAATCTCATTATATTAAGACAGTACTTGAAAAATTCAAGCACTTGGGCTTTAAAGTTGCAAAGACTCCAATTGATGTGAATCTTGCATTAGCAAAGAACAAAGGCCAGAGCATAGCACAATTGGATTATACTCGTGTGTTGGGTTGCTTAATGTACATCATGAATTGTACACGACCAGATATAGCTTGTGCTATAAGTAAATTGAGTCGATATACGAGCAATCCAAGCCAATCTCATTGGATGGCCATGAAACGAGTTTTGGGGTATTTAGTACATACCCAGGACTTTGCTTTGCACTACAATAAATATCCTGCGGTCATTGAGGGATACTGTGATGCAAATTGGATCACCGGATCAACTGATTCCAAGTCCACAAGTGGATATGTATTCACTATTAGGGGAGGAGCAGTATCTTGGAAGTCATCCAAACAAACTTGTATTGCCCGCTCTATAATGGAGGCTGAGTTCATAGCCTTGGATAAAGCTGGTGAAGAAGCTGAATGGCTCCGGAATTGCTTGGAAGATATTCCATTTTGGCCCAAACCGTTGGCACCAATATGCATATATTGTGATAGTCAAGCGGCAATTGGAAGGGCTGGAAGCGTTATGTATAACGGTAAATCTCGCCATATACGACGAAGACATAAAACTGTTAGACAATTACTCTCTAGAGGAATTATCACGATTGACTATGTAAAGTCAAGTGATAATATGTCGGATCCACTTACAAAAGGCCTAACTAGAGAGGTAGTTGAGAAGTCATCAAGGGGAATGGGACTGTGGCCAAGAACAAGTCATAGTGGCGGTAACTCTACCTAGAAGACTGGAGATCCCAAGATCTAGGTTCAAGGAGATCAAACAAAGTCATTTATGACGGTTCAACATTGTCAACTAAACTTTTTTGGTCCATTCTCGTGATGAGACAATGTTCAGAACCAAGGATAAAGCATTAAGGCTTTTTAATGATTTCTAAATTTGATACGAGGTATAACAAATAGTGTATCTACGGGATGACATGTTTAGGAATCACCTATGTAAGTGTGAAGTGTTAGCCGCTTCAAAGAGAACATTGTAAGGCCAATTCTCTACGCACTTATGAAACCAGGCGGTGTTCATGGCTGAAACGAACATAACAATAAGAACCAAAGACGGTTAAGGGTTGGTAGTGTGACTTGTGGTTGTCTAGGTATACACTAAAGTTCGACGGTTCAAAGATATCAAATCTACCAATTGATCGAGTATATCCGACATAAGTTCACTACGGAAAGTTCAAAGGGAAACCTACTTATCCAGATGCAATTAATCCTTACTTGCGAATCACACAGTTTTTCAAGCATACTTCCGTGATATAGCCATTCCCCATTCATGTGGGGGATTGTTGGGTTTTGGATGTGTTTAATTAATATATAAATACTTAAAAGAGGGTAAATGGGAAATGGAGGGAAATAAATTTTTGAGTGAAATTTTAAGTTCCCCCCTTGGCAAATGGCCATTGTCCCATATTGGAAAAGGAAGAGGTTTTTTATGGGTATATAAGCAATTGCTCTTCTTCTAGCTCTTAAAGAGTTGAGAAGAAGGCAAGCCTTGCGCCGTCGTCATCGTCGCTCGCTCGGCTCGGCTTCGGCTTCGGCTTCGGCTACGGCTACGGCTTCGGCTTCGGCTTCGGATTCGGATTTGGTCAAATGATCGATTAATTGATTGGCCAAATTTATTTGTTAATAGTAAAATATTAACAGAAATGTTATTAAATATTTGTTTTAATAACAGAGTATTAATATTAAATATTAATATTAAATCCAATCCGTTTTTCTGTTTTGGTAACAGAAAAGTAACTACCCTCTTCAATTTTTCCTCTTTATTTTTCCTCTTTATTTTTCCTCTTTATTGTTGAGTAAATGGCCATTTATGTAATGGCATTTATGCTGTGGGCGTATTGCATAAACAGCCATTCTGAAGAGTTGCACCTCTTCAGATTTCAGCCCAACTTTGGCTATAAATACAACACTTTTCTGCTCAGAATTTCACTACGATTTCTGAGTTTTCTCTCCTTCTTCTGCATACTTTTAGCATCAAACAAAGTAAAAAGTAAGTGTGATTTGCTACCGAACTTTGTGTTCGCTGAAACACTGGGGTTTGAAGTACCACTACACCAGTGTGTAATTCGTTCTATCCTGTGAGGAAATAATCCATAACCTTGGGTACTAGGAGGGGATTAAATTCCTTAAGGAAACACTGTGAATTCAGTGGGCTCGAATTGGTTTTCTATTATTTCGTTGCTCATTTCTGTTTATGTTCATTTCTGTTTATGTTCATTTATATTTCCAGAATTATTTTACAAATACAGTATACTAACAAAACTTCCCGTACGTGGAAATATTCACAAATTGTTGTCTACTAACTTACGTAATTATTTATAATTTATTTTTAAATAATCTGATAAACATACAACAACACCAACAACAGCAGAAGAAAGAATAAGAAGAAGAAAACGAAGGAGGAGAAGGAGGAGGAGAAAGGGGCCTGAAGTTGTTTAAGAAGTGGGTACAAGTTAAAACTTTTTTAAAAAATGGGTATATGTTAAAAGGGGGCAACCAAATAGGGCGCCCCGTGCAAGTTTTACAGTCTCTTGATGTTAATTAACTCTTTGAAGAAGTAATCGCTTGAACTAAAATTAGGCGACGGAAATATAATATAAATATAATTTTATGTACAATATTTGTATAATTATATATAATCAACACATATTTTATACATACCAGTTAGAAAAAGTAAATAATAAATTTGTTCGGTTATTTATGTAAAGATCCCTAACTCTTTACAAGTTTGAGCAGAATTTAGTAATTTTGGCTTCAACTTGGTATTTATATTAAAAAATTTACTGAATAATATAAATATTTTATTCAAAACAAAGTAAGCTGACTTCTCTAAAATCTAGAACTCATAAACTCAAAATTCTACCGCAGAAAATGTGTGTTATTATGTGCGGATCGACCATAAGTACACATGATATGTGTTTTGTTTGCACCTATTCAGACGAAAAACGAAAAAGGGGCCAAATACTTACTATTCCTTCTGAAATTGTCACGATTGTTTTCTTTGCATACCTTAAATTTTCAGGTGTTCATTATCTAATTCTTTCAGATCTAATACTCTATCTAAGAGTTAGTAGTCGTATTTATTAATTTGTTCCTATCTAACAAAACGTTATTGGATTAAATGACAAACACATTATTGAGGAAAAGATAGTTATTTTAGACAAAAAAATAAATAAAATGAATTGATGTAACAGAAAAAAGATTTCTCATTCATGCTAGCATGAAAGACATTACACATCGCAAAATGTAAAAAGGAAGAAAATTATATATTTACACGAGTACTAATTAGACAAGAGACAACTAACCGAACCGGTCTGCCCGTTTTTCACTCCTCTCTCCAATTAGTGGCTAACTCTCCAGATTTTCGATTTTTCATCTAATCAGGTAAATTTCTCCCAATTGTTTATGTAGTTGAGTGCTAAATTTCGAATGACTAGTTTCTACTCTACTTTTTGGTGCTTTATCTATTATGATGTGTTAAACTGTTTCGAGAAAGAAAAATAAAACCTAGATTCGTTTTGTAATTGCGGTTCGAATGTTTTTGTTGATGAATCCGGAATTAATTTAGTGTAAAATACGTGGTGTTGCTTTTACTGCAGAGAATTGAATACAAAAAATAAAGATGTGCGAATAGCTTCTTTTATTTTTTTGCTTGTGTTACCACTTAGCTTATTATTGGAGTTTTCTTGCTTGAATAAGTTGAGGAAAAAAGGGTTTCTACCACTTTAATGAAAATTGAGGCGGGGAGCATGTTTATGGGTTATACCTGAGGCAAACAGAATGACAGTAGAAGCATATTTTGGAGTTTTCTTCATTATTGGCCATAAATGCTTAGATCGTTTCTTCTTTGTTGCAGGAAGAGAAATGTCGATGGATGGGAATGTTGGACAAACACCTCCAGATAATGAAGCATATAACGTTCCTCCAGATACTAAGTTTATTATCGACAAGGTTGCGCCGTTCGTGGCGAAGAATGGGGAACGTGTTGAGAGTGGGCTTAAGAGAAACCACGCTGGTGATGCTAGATTTAGTTTCCTGAATGCTTCTGATCCTTACCATGCCTATTATCAGTACTGTGTGGCTGAAGCTTACGTACCTGATCGGAAGCCTACTCAGCCAGCAGTTTCAGCCTCTGCTCCTATCACTTATTAGATGATAATCGCAGTTTGTCTGCCAATCTAGACCTATCACTTTGCTGAATATAAAATTTGCTTGTGTTAGATATTATTGACTGTAACATTAGATGCTTACTCCTTATTTGCAAGTCTCGATTATGAAGTGTTATCATTAGGTTGTAAGATATCCTGGCGCTTATTAGCTAAAAATTGCAGTTTGTTTACCAAATTAGACCTATGATTTTGCTTTTGATGATTATTATTAACTTTAACATTATATATATGCTTACACCTTCTAATTTGAAAGTCTCGAATATGATGTGTTTCCATTAGATTTATCCTGGTGCTTGTTGAGTTACAAAGGACAGAATCATATGAGGAAAGTACAGAAGCTACCAGCTTGGTATAAGATTTGGAGAGAATGAGGCATTTTACGAGTTGACTCAACTACCTTTGGAAATACTGTATTGATCTCAGAATGTCTTGCACAAATAATCTCTTCTCTTCATGGTAGATAAGTTCCAAACTTTGGATCTGTAGCATAGATATAATCTATTACTTCTTTTGCATTAAACAAGCACATTAGAAACTTGGTCTCACTACTCTTGAAAAATAAGGCACACAGTTTGTTTTGTTAAAACTAGACGAAGCATGCCCGTGCTAAACACGGCCCGACAAAGTGGTACTGACCTTTCGAAAAAATAAAAAGGTGCTGCAAAATGTATGTAGTTGTTAACACCGCACGGGCCCGACAAAGTGGTACTGACCTTTCGAAAAAATAAAAAGGTGCTGCAAAATGTATGTAGTTGTTAACACCGCACGGGCCCGATAAAGTGGTACTGACCTTTCGAAAAAATAAAAAGGTGCTGTAAAATGTATGTAGTTGTTAACACCACAGACGAACAAAATTTTATATCCCAATTGACAAGCGTATAGTGTACTGTAGGAACTTTGCACTACTGGTAAATATTTTCTCCTTTGTATTTGCCCTCAAGAATCAAAATAAGTTACATTATAAAACAAAAACAAAGGAGAAAGTTTCACTAAATAGATATATACAATTATTTCAGTAGACATTTTCTAGTTTCTTTCAAGCGCAGCAATTGCCACAAAAAACCTTCAATTGCTTGGAGGCATCTGGAGGCTCACGCAGCACAACCGGCAAGCAAAACCAAGCCTACCATTACATTCAGGAGACGCGTGGGCGTGATGTTCTGGAAGCGGATGTGCAAAGCATATCTCTTTTCGCATATCAATTTCCTTAAAGAAGTATATTGGGTTCTCTCAATCTTCAATTATGTCTTAACAAGGAGAATTAAATTAGAATTTATCAAGATAACTAACATAGAAATTATGTAAGTCCAGATCAAATTTTGAGTAAAAATGCTAATAAATTCTATAGTTTAGTAAGCCAAAGCTGAAGAGTCAACCATTAATCTTCCTGTAATGCAAAAAAAGCTGCAGATTTTTTTTAAGATGCTGCTCTTTTGCGTGTTATAATTCTAAGTATGAGCCCTTTGTACAATACCAATAACCATAACACCTACTAAAAATTAAATTTTCATTTTTCTTTAGTACAATAAAAGTGAGAGAGCTACTTCTATTTGTTTTCAGAAAGAAACTAACAGAAATCTTAAGTTTCATTTCACAAATTGAAACCAAAATTTTCTTAAACATTGAGAAGGTACAAGATTTACCCGAACACTGTAATGATAAAACTTCAAATGGCAAAACATAGATTTACTGGAAGAAGTACATGTATTGATCCAATCCTTGCAATTATTAAAAACAAAATGAAGTGGTCCTAAATGTAGCACCTAAAAGTAGCAGCCTAGACAGCTAATCATCAAATATGAGAATGAGAAGCAATTTTGTTTCTTTGCTGCATGTTGTTGAGGTCTGGTCATTCCCTGAATGACAAGAGCTAGTGAATCAGCGGAAACACATGATGCATAACTTTGGGCAAGAGAAGTAAGAGTTGACATGTCCATAAATGACAAACTTAAGCTTGTGTCGGTTGCATTCACTGCGCAAAGTGAGTCTATCCTACTTCTTTTTTAAGTATCCTATGAAAAATCTAATAATAGTTTGTAGAACATGATCGATTAATGCATTCCCAACATTACTGCTATCTCAGAAACTGTAAGTAATACCAGAAATGACCACAATGAGGCCTAGATCAAGATGTGTGCATATAGAATCCGATTCTGCACCAAAAAGATTGTACCATTTCTTCCAATAATGTCCTCCTAAACTAAAGCTAAATCAGAACTTGAGCAGTTAGAAATATCTAAAATTTTGGAAGAGAATTGAGGTCCTTCTAGTTCTAGTAGAATAAGTCGTGTCCTCTTCAACTGACACTAACACAAATTCTAGGCATATAAATGGGAAAGTCAATATTAGGATAGGAGAAAGAGGCTAAGACAACGTTTTTGAGATCTTAAGTGAAAAAAAAAAAAAAAATCTTACGTAATGGAACTACTTCCAAGATAAGACACGCTTTCTTTAGTAGTTTAGAGAGCCTTGTTTCATGTTACCACATAACTAATATTGAGGGAAATATATACATATGCTCCATTATTAAAACTTATCTTAGTAATTAAGGTAAATTCATAGCTTAATCAAGTTAAAGTGCACATCTGGGAAGAAAAAATTATACTCTACAATTTTCTAGCACATGAGAGTTCTTTGAGGGAGTCACCTATTTATCATACTTGAAATTATTTCACTTGGATCCTTTTTACTTTTATGAGGTAAATGGAGTAGAACAACATTGAAACATGATTAATAAGAAAGTGCAATGCTTGTTTTTTTTCTTCTTTTTTTTATGAAGCAAATAGAGTGAAATAAGATACTTATATTAAAATGCAGCACGAAGTTATCCATACAACAGTCATGAAAGTTAAGATAAGCAAATACAGTAAAATGAGATACTTGTATTAAAATGTAGCACGAAGTTATCCATACACCACGCGTGAAAGTTAAGATAACTGATACATAATATGTTAATAATGCATTCTTGTTATTCACAGAAGTAAGCAAAGGGTGGAAAAGATAACCAAATGGACAGCTCAGTGCAAGATGCATATCTACATTTACCTCTAGGTCAGCCCACAATTATCTCCACTCTAATAGAAAAGGTAAAACTTGAAGCAAAAACTCTAATACAAATATAGAGTAATGAAATTATAGTAACCAAAATATGGATTTAAGATGAAGACCATGAAGCTAATAACTATTTCAGTGCTATCAGCAGTTGTCAACGTCATACATTGAGATATTTTTTGTCCCTTTTATTAGCTTCTAACGATATTTATTTTAATTATATATTTTTCTATAAGTTAGCTTCTACTGTTGTTATTCACGACATGTCACCAAATTCTCACAAATCTCAAATGTCCAATGTTCAATCACTAAACAACTATACTAAATATTAAGATCTTTTTGGATGTACAGATATTAATGAATTATTAATGACTTTTTATGTCCCTGCACATATATTTCTCTTTGACACGTGAATTCCTCATTTTTTTTGGGGCTTTTTTAGATTGAAAGATCCATCTCAGAAGCAAAATTTAGTTGAAAAAGATCTAGTTCTGATCCACAAAATATAAAGCAAATTAAATAGAAGGGTTTTGCATAGAGTTCAAAACAAGCAAATATAAATTTGTTTTCCTGAAAATTCCATTCATCCTTCAGCCCTGAAGTCCCTTGAACTGCAACAATTTCTCAATCAAAGAGAACACTTGTTTGGGGATTGAGATATAATTGTTATTGTTCTCAGTCAATGAATGAGTTGCAGAGCTTCAAGTGCTTGCTGAGACAAATGTATAACCGGTACTCCTGAAAGTGGGTTCAGCTCCAATTAATTTAATATTTATCCAACGACGCACAATGCTATACCGAGATACACATATATAGTGATTGACAAACATTTTCAGAATATGCACTGAAGAAATATTGGTCTTGCAAAATGTACATGACAATCATTTTTTATTCCTTCGCTCAACGAAACTTAAAAGAAAAATGTCTTCTCTTGTTGCTCAATAAAATTGATATGGAGTTACTGATAATAAATAAAGAGAGATGCTCTTATTTTTATTTAGATAAATAAAGCAAATAAATAGAAT
Organism: Nicotiana attenuata; assembly: GCF_001879085.1. Lineage (NCBI taxonomy): Eukaryota > Viridiplantae > Streptophyta > Magnoliopsida > Solanales > Solanaceae > Nicotiana > Nicotiana attenuata. The sequence continues at coordinate 31,610 of NW_017672532.1, forward strand.
TCCTAATCTTTCATTCATTAGGGAAAAAACCTATAGGAAATTACATTCAACAATCACAACCACAAATTAGAAAATGAACTCTATGGTAAAATCACAAATGTAAAATCCAAAGTAAAAATCATAAAACTCATAGAAGCACATATTCCCAAAGAAGAAAAACAAAAAGGAATCTGCATTCACAAATGAGACTGTATGGGTCAAAATTAGATCAGAGAAATTCGTCACGCGGAAACATAACATCGTGGTCAGACAGGCCAAGGTCGGACAGGCCAAAGTCAGACCGTCATCAATAACCAAGGTCGGACAGGCCAAGGTCGGACGGTCATCAATAACCAAGGTCAGACAGGCCAAGGTCGGACCGTCATCAATAACCAAGGTCGGACCGTCATCAAACAGCTAGTTTGCTTTGGATTACTCAAAAGGGATATTCTACCGAATATTACCTCTAAATTGTACCTTTTTTAGGATTTTCTATGGATACCCCCCTTATAAATAGGAGGGGAGGACTTCCCAAAAGGAGGGCTCTCTCTCCCCCTCTCCCTCTTTCTAGAAAACATGTAAACACACCTCCCCTAAGAAATGAGAGGATCTGTGGTCCCATATCTTCATCAGGCCCGAAAAAGGGTCATAAGGTTCTTGTATTTTACTATCATTCTTCTGGATTAAATGAAAGAAGATCCGTCTCACTGAAGATCGGGTGAATCTTTTCCTTTATTCATATTTTTGTTACTTAATGCATCTTTCTCTATGCTATTAAATCTGGTCATAATCGCCGTCAACATTTATACTCGACTATGTTTTTCCATTCATCTTACTCATCTCGGATCTAGAGTTAATTATCTTTAACTAGGATTTACCCCTTCATCTTCTTTGATTGATTTGCTTAAAAAGTATTTTACAACTTTTGAGTCAAACAATTTGGCGCCGTCTGTGGAGATTTTCTAGTTAGAATTTTAGTTTCCTCTAGATCTAAGATTCAATTCCAACGGGAGCTGAAAAGGTATGTACTAGTATATAATTCTTCTTCCTGTTACAGCCAGAAAATAAAGGAGTCATGCAGATGTGGCACTAGTACATAATTTTTCTTTCTGCCTTTGTTTCCTTGTTGCTATGATTGAGAAGCGGAAAAACCAATAGATATACTCATTCACTCTACAGTGTCTCTGTGTGGATGTGTGTGCGTGTGATGTACGTTTTTTCCTTTCTTATCTTGTTCAAAGATGTACTTTGACGGATACAACAAAGATGCAAACGAGTGGAAGTTATACGGCAATACCTATCCCACTTGCTTTACGTCAGCAATTTAGTCATGAAGTGGAGAAACTATTGGTGGCTAAAACAGCTAGTTGATGCATGATATAGTTCCTTGCACGTAGACCACCCTATGGTCTATTCTGGATAGATTACTGTGTTGCTTGTTCCTCCATCTTATCTTTCCTGAATGAACTTTAAGTGTTTTCATGCTTTAGCCAATGTGAAATTCTTTAACATCTAATCAACGTGACGCATTATTTTGAATATAAGGACCCAAATGGAACAGTAAAAGAAATTTGGCGACAGTCAGGGATCTCGACAACTTTATGATCCGCACTGGTGACATTTTTCTCAATCACCTTCCAGTCTGAACATTCGTGGATCATCAGAGAATGTCTGCTCATACCTTGAAGATCTCCAATTCTCGGGGAAGAAGATGGTAGATAAAGGGTCTTATACTGATGTTTAACCAAAAAATATAATTTCGCTTAAAACTAGAATTTGAGATGAAAAATCGGGTTACTGATAATCAAGAGACCAAAAAAGAATAATAGGCTTTCTGAGAATAATAATAAAGCAGCGAACAAGTTTTTATTTCAGTATGATGTCAACAATCATCTTTTCCTAATACAACTTCCTTCTTTTATAGTTGATTCTAGATAAAGGAATGAAACCTAAGCTTTAATGAGACAATTATGGACAATAAATGATATTAAATGAGCCGTTACACAATCATTCCTATTAAATACCAATTTTCTAACGTATCAGGTATTTAATACTGAATTTGGACTCCTTTTTGTCTTCGGATCCATGTTTTCAATGCCTTTTGATCCACTGGCTTTAAATGACTCGAATTGATACGAGACTCGTATCTAAACTGCTTCTCGTGCCTGTTTCACTTCCTCTTCTCGTACCTGTCATCTCCCGTACCTTTTTCTTAATTGTTATACTTTGACTATTTATCCAGTCCACGTGTCACGCCACGTCATCTTCAATATAAATTCAATTTTTTTTCAATACAGATAGTCCCCCCACTTTCCATTTATTTATCAATTAAATATTTGGGAAGTGGATCTTCATTAAAAAGGGAATTTTTGCCATAATCAATGCGATGACAGTATTGCCTCTTCAATTGTCTCTTCTATTTAATGCACCATATACGTGTCGTCTTCTCATTAGTTCTGCGATTTTGCAGCCATTTTCTAAGGCTTTTGTAACTCCACTATTCACGAAGTGATAGTTGCCTTTATTATAGGCTTTCCATCATTACACTTTTTAATTACTGACGGTTGAGTTTATATATAAACTTGCCCCTTTTCTTTCTTTGTCTTCTTCTCCATAAATCTTTAGCAAACGTTTTTCTTCCTTATTTTTGCTTCCCTTCTCTGCTCAACAATGGCGTCTCCAAACCCTAACCCTAGAAAAGTTCCTATTTTAGACAAATTCCCCAATGCCCCTGTTAGACATAGAAGAGACAGAGGAGGCAGACTTCGTACAGGCTTAGAATCTACTCGAGGCGGCTCTTCTGGTTCTTCTTCTAGGAGTTCTATTCTGAAAACTCCTTCTTCTAAAGGTAAAGAAATTGCTGATTCTTCTCGAGAACCTTTAGTTGATGAAATCGTACCAAGTGATTTATCTTTTGTAAGTGATAGACAATCCCTTCAAAAGCAAGTTGCTGGTTTAGACAAAACTGACACATATCCTACATTAGTGACCGAACTTACAATCCCTACCATCAGAGGAGATTGTAACTGGAAAAATAGTCTTCGAATGTCAATTCCTTCCATAAACCAAAGAATTTCTTCTTTTAGGATTGGATACTCTTTTGTCTATACTTACCCTTTTACTTTGGGTTTTAATCCCCCAATTAACCCAATCATCCTCCATTTTTGCCGTTTCTTTAATATTTGTCTTGCCCAAGTTGGTCCTTTAGTATGGAGAGCAGTGGCTTGTTTGAGATATCTTTCTACCAAAGCCACTGTTAATTTCACCTTTTCTCACCTTATCCATTTATACCACCCTAATTTGATACGTCATGGAGTCTTTACCTTAACTGCGAGAAGCAAGAAGGTTTTGGTAAGTACAGAAGATGACAATGATCGTGGATGGTATGCCCGTTACGTTGCTGTGCGTACGATGGATTTACTTGGTGAAACAAATATTCCCTTCCCTGAGAAGTGGAATTTTGCACGTAAGTTTTTTTTTATTTGACCGTACCTCTTTTTCTGTTGAGAATTTCGATTCTTTTTCTAAATTTGTCTCTTTTTGGTTTTTTGTAGCAGCCATGGGAGATGTGGAACCTGTTCCCAACTTTCGTGGTTGGGTAGATTCAATTTTGAAGGTTGCTCCTAAGGAGCAAAGAACTTGGAAATCAATTTCCGCTTTACATGGCTGGAAAGTTAAAACACACGGTATCGCCTCTTTTCTTTATACATTTTTCTTTTTGCACATTAAGTACTTTTTTCTTAATGTTTATTGTGTATTCTTCTTTTAATCAGGATTTGGTAACAGAGGAATGACAGCTGATGTTGTCACAGCCCTTCGCATGTCTGGTAGTGCTGCACTTGACTTGGACAAGACTCGAACCTTGCTTCAAAAAAGGAAATCTATAGGAGAAGGTTCTAAGAATGAGGAAGAGGGAGGTACCTCGTCAATAGCTAGGCTACGAATTAGGAGACGAGTTATTAATGATGATGAAATTGAAGATACTCCTGCTCAAACTTCGACCACCGAGCCTGTTTTGATTCCTTCAGATGAAGACACCGTGCCAAGAAACACAAATAAATCAACTCAGCATCTCTTTGATAGTGGTTTTGAGAGTGGCGAGCTCGGACCTGTTTTCGATGAAGTTCCTCTTTCTTCATTCACACCTATTTCTTCCATTCCTTTGCCAACCGTAAGTGTTTCTTTGCCAGCATTGACTACTTCTGTTCTTTCACCAGTTTTAATTGCTTCTACTTCCATTCCTATGTCTACTTCTTCCGTTCTTGTTCCCACTCCTACGAGTCCTGTGGTGTTTACCTTTTTTACTACTCCCCCTTCCGCTGTTCCATCTTCATCTGTCCCACATATAGAAGTAAGTTCCAGCAATAGAAGCATGACTATGAGGAGTGTCACACTCGAAATTCCTGCTAATCAAAGCCTCTTAAGAAAATCTGGGAGAGCTGATACTTGGCTCCAACTTATTGGAGAAATTGAAAAGAATAAGATGCAAAGCCATAGTTGTTACACTTTGATGAATGACATAGTTCATTCAACTTTGAAGGCAATTTTCTTAACCTTGAATGCTTTCCTTCTTTTTCTTTCTAAGTTCTCACTTCTATGCTTTATGACCGTAGGCTAATCTTATTGGGACTGAATTGATGGGGCGAGTTTCTACATTGGAGAAAAAGGAACGAGAGTCTACAAGGGCTCTATCTGAGGCTAGGAAAATAGCTGAGGATGCATTATTTGAGGCAGCAAACTGGAAAAAATAATTTGAGAGTACCCAGGTGACTGTAGAAGAGTTGCGGGAGAGCAAGGCTCACTTGGAGCAACAAAATCATGGCTTAACTTCTGAATTGGGAATTGCGAATGCTTCTTAGGGTCAGCTTAAAGAGGATAAAGAGCTTCTGGAACGTTCTTTATCTAGAGCCAATGATTAGATTAAAGAGCTTAAAGCACTCATGGAGAAGAAAGAAGAATACGCAAAGGAGTTAGCTCAAAACTTAAGTCATGCTCAGAATGATTTAAGAATTTCTTCTGATAGAATCCGTGCCTTGGAAAGTTCTCATGCCTCTCTTGAAGCTTCCCTGGATTCTCATTTAGCCGAGCACCAAATAATGAAAAATGA
>NW_017672532.1:36712-43450 GCF_001879085.1 Nicotiana attenuata
AGGGTTTGGAAGAGATAGGGTTTTGCCGGATTTTTGATTCGATAGTTTGAGTAGTTCCGGCCATATTCGAGGTAAGTGGCTATGGGGGTTGGGTAAAGGAGGTCAAGGCGGTCCCATGGTGTTAATTTGGGACCGTTTGGCATAACCGGCGACTTGGCCGGAAAATTTTGAACGGATATTCGACGAGTTCCAGTAAGATTTGAAAGCAAAGGACAGTGGATTCAGGTAAAGGAGGAGAAGAGGAATCTGGGGGTGTGATTTTGGGGTTGATCGGAGCATCGCCGCCGGCGGCGGCGATTTCCGGCCGGCGGCGCCAGGGCGGAGGACGGTGGGGCTAGGGCGGAGGAGGGTGGCCGGCACCGGCGTTACAGGGGACGGGTTGGTACGAGGAAGAGGAGTTGTGTTTTGATTTTTTCTGTATAATTCGGACAGTTTTATTTCATTCTGAGAGTCAATCGTGGCCATTGGATTTGGGGAGATGGATGGTCGTGATTAAACGACGTCAAAACGACGTCGTTTTGAGCATGAGGCAATTGGACCGGGCAGGGGTAAACTGGGCCTGGGGTTGGGAATTTCGTTTGGGCTCACTGATTGTGGCCCAAATTTGGTCTCCAATTAAGACCATCTTTTTTAATTCTTTTTCCCTTTTTTCCTTTATCTATTTTTTGTATTATTTTATTTTTGTATTTATTTATTTTTCTGATTTTATAAAATGCTAAAACAAAGTAAAGACCTAATTACACTATTTAACTCCTAGAATTACTTATAACTCTATTTAAAGACAAATGCAATAATTAGCAACGCAAAGAACTATTTTCTTGCAATTTTCTTTACATTTTATTCTAAAATTAATTAATACTAAAATTTTGAAATTAAATCCCTAAATGCCAATGCATATTTTTTGGTATTTTCATATGGATTAAAATGCACAAATAAAAATGCAACAATTACCAAAGAATGCCACAAAATTCACAAAAAATTATAAAATACTAGAAAAAATTGTTTTGTTTGAAATTTTGGGAATTACTGCTTAGGGCAAAAATCACGTGCTCACAGAGTGTGGTTCATGATTTGTTGTAAGGTGTTTTGTTGTTGCTTGTAGGAGTTGGATTAAGCAGGGTAATTAATGATGGGGAGGCAGAGGCGTGCGTTTGTTGAAAGATTGGTTTGTGCGGTTGATTTGATGTGGGTTGGGGTGGGCTATTAACTGTGGAGATGGCACGCGACTGGTCTATGGGTGTAGGGTATGATTGTGCTTGGGCCTTTGGGGTATGTGTATTGGATTTCTGAAAATGGATGTATGTAGAAGGCCCAAATTCGTTGGGTAATGTTGTGGTGTGTTTGTCTGCCGGTATTTGGGGAGGGATAATTTGCAAGGGAGTGATTGGCAGTATGGGCGGTGGAACTGATGAGTTGTCATTGGAGAGTTGCTGAGTAAGCTCCTCATCCACGTGTTTGTTTTTTAATGTAGTAATAGGTGAGTTGTGTGCTGACTGGGAGTGACTAGTGTAAATAGGTAATTGGGCTGTTGGATCATATTTGTGTTGGGCTGTGCATTTGGGCTGCTAAGCACTGGTTGAACTGGCCCAGCGTGGGAGAGGGAGGGTACTGGGTTTGAAGAAGAGGGTGTTTGATCGAGCATGTCGCTATCTTCAGGGTCTTGGACTAGGTTTATCGTATTTTTGTTAAAAAATTTTGGAGGGGTAGTGTAGTCTTTTTCTAACGTTATTGGCTTAAGGTTTGAAGGGTTTGCGTGGGTTGGTTTACCTGAGTGTGGTATTGTGGTAGCCGTCATTGAAGAAAACTGCTCTTGATGGTTTGGGGAGGGGGTGCGGGGTAACGATGGGATATATGATGAGGTCCTCGTTTAATAGGGCTTTTATTCATACGTTTTGGTGGGAATGTGACTGTCTGCCATTCACTTGATGCTGATATTTTTGATGTTAAGATTTGCTGGTCGGATGTGCTAACAGTTGCAACAGGATGTGTGTTGTTGTTTGGAGTTGTAGATAGTGTTGTGGGGGATGTGCTTAGGGGTGTAGGGTAGGAACATAGATTGGTGGTGTGACCAAGTCGACCACATAGCGTACATAACATGTTAAGGCCTTCATAGAGATTTTTTTGGCAATGCATGCCTATGAAAACATGAGTTTTGAGAGGTTTTTCTAATGCTACTTCGATACAAATACGCGCGTACCTTCCTCTGGTGGTGGCACTGGTGCAGGTATCTATTTTTAGGAGTGTGCCCACCTTTGCTCCCACCTTTTGGAGTATATTAAAATTATAGAATTCTGTAGGTAATTCAGGGAGTCAGATCCATATGGCAGAGTAAGTTAGTTGTGTAGCGGAGGCAATGAATTTTGGTTCCCATTTTCGAATAGAGAAAAAAATGATTAAATATAAATCGGGGGCCTTCATGCAGGGCCTTATTCATATTTTCTTCTTTTTGGAATTTGATAAGGAAGAAATCGGAACCTAGGTCAATAAGAGGAAGGTTTTCAGTAGGTTGCCATAATGTTTGGAGTTTTGTACGTAGTGTTTGGTGTCCAACCTTTCGTCCAAAAACTTTGATTATGACAGAGTACTTCCAAGGGGAATACAGGCGAGTGCAGCAGTAGAGAGTGGGATAAAAGTATCTGGTTCAGCTTCATTGGTTGTCTCATCAGTTAAATCTATGTTGAAGTGTTGTGGTTGGCTATTGGGTGCAATATGGTGAAATGTGTTATTCTGCAGTAGTGTTTGTTTAAACGACGGGGGGTGTTGTTGTGGAGTTTGAGTGCTGGGAGTGCAATATGCATGGAGCTTGTATGGGTCAAAATTAGATCAGAGAAATTCATCACGCGGAAACATAAGGTCGGACCGTCATCAATAACCAAGGTCAGACCGTCATCAATAACCAAGGTCGAACAGGCCAAGGTCGGACCGTCATCAATAACCAAGGTCAGACCGTCATCAATAACCAAGGTCGAACAGGCCAAGGTCGGACCGTCATCAATAACCAAGGTCGGACAGGCCAAGGTCGGACCGTCATCAATAACCAAGGTTGGACCGTCATCAATAACCAAGGTCGGACCGTCATCAAACAGCTAGTTTGCTTTGGATTACTCAAAAGGGATATTCTACCGAATATTCCCTCTAAATTGTACCTTTTTTAGAATTTTCTATGGATACCCCCCTTATAAATAGGAGGGGAGGACTTCCCAAAAGGGGCTCTCTCTCTCTCCCTCTCCCTCTTTCTAGAAAATATGTAAACACACCTCTCCTAGGAAATGAGAGGATCTGTGGTCCCATATCTTCATCAGGCCCGAAAAAGGGTCATAAGGTTCTTGTATTTTACTATCATTCTTCTGGATTAAATGAAAGAAGATCCGTCTCACTGAAGATAGGGTGAATCTTTTCCTTTATTCATATTTTTGTTACTTAATGCATCTTTCTTTATGCTATTAAATCTGGTCATAATCGCGTCAACATTTATACTCGACTATGTTTTTCCATTCATCTTACTCATCTCGGATCTAGAGTTAATTATCTTTAACTAGGATTTACCCCTTCATCTTCTTTGATTGATTTGCTTAAAAAGTATTTTACAACTTTTGAGTCAAACAATTTGGCGCCGTCTGTGGGGATTTTCTAGTTAGAATTTTAGTTTCCTCTATATGTAAAATTCAATTCCAACCGGAGCTGAAAAAGGTATGTACTAGTATATAATTCTTCTTCCTGTTACAGCCAGAAAAGAAAGGAGTCATGCAGATATGGCACTAGTACATAATTTTTCTTTCTGCCTTTGTTTCCTTGTTGCTATGATTGAGAAGCGGAAAAACCAATAGATATACTCATTCACTCTACAGTGTCTCTGTGTGGATGTGTGTGCGTGTGATGTACGTTTTTTCCTTTCTTATCTTGTTCAAAGATGTACTTCGACGGATACAACAAAGATGCAAATGAGTGGAAGTTATACGGAAATACCTATCCCACTTGCTTTACGTCAGCAATTTAGTCATGAAGTGGAGAAACTATTGGTGGCTAAAACAGCTAGTTGATGCATGATATAGTTCCTTGCATGTAGACCACCCTATGGTCTGTTCTGGATAGGTTACTGTGTTGCTTGTTCCTCCATCTTATCTTTCCTGAATGAACTTTAAGTGTTTTCATGCTTTAGCCAATGTGGAATCCTTTAACATCTAATCAACGTGACGCATTATTTTGAATATGAGGACCCAAATGGAAAAGTACAAGAAATTTGGCGACAGTCAGGGATCTCGACAACTTTATGATCCGCACTGGTGACATTTTTCTCGATCACCTTCTAGTCTGAACATTCGTGGATCATCAGAGAATGTCTGCTCATACCTTGAAGATCTCCGATTCTCGGGGAAGAAGATGGTAGATCAAGGGTCTTATGCTGATAACTTGTATCTGCGGATATTACTGCTATCTGCATCCATTAATTTAATATCCTTGCCAAATTGGTAGCGGCCACTGAAAGCATAACCAGAGAAGGGAACGTGATCAAACTGAGGTAACGAATGCTTTTATTTTGTTTTAACTAACTATTTCTCCAAGTGAAATAAAAGTAGGGACTCCCCCAGGAAATACATCATATTCTTCAATGCAAGCAAAATTAAGCAAGCTGGGACTCCCCCAGGAAATACATCATATTCTCCAATGCAAGCAAAATTAAGTAAACTGGGACTCGGGCTAAGTGCCTTCGCCAGCAAAGCATAATGAAGTTCGACCTCGCTCGAACTGAGTTACAGGCTAAGTGCCTTCGCCATCAAAGTATAACAAAGTTCGACCTCGCCCGAACTGAGTTACAGGCTAAGTGCCTTCGCCATCAAAGTATAACAAAGTTTGACCTCGCTCGAACTGAGTTACAGGCTAAGTGCCTTCGCCATCAAAGTTTGATATATTCGACCTCGTTCGAACTGGGACTCAGGCTAAGTGCCTTCGCCACCAAAGTTTGATAAGTTCGACCTCGTTCGAACAGGGACTCAGGCTAAGTGCCTTCGCCACCAAAGTTTGATAAGTTCGACCTTGATCGAACAACGACGGGTTAACATTTCGACAAGTTCGAAATAACACCCCTTAGGGCCAAGGGCCATCGCCAAAAAGAATTCGGCCTCGACCGAAATAACATTCGGCCTCTTCCGAATCAACCTTCGGCCTCGACCGAAATAACATTCGGCCTCGTCCGAATCGACCTTACGGCCAAGGGCCGTCGCCAAAAAAGAGGGGGTCGACCCTTATGGCCAAGGGCCATCGCCAAAGAGGAGGTCGACCCTAGCGGCCAAGGGCCATTACCAAAAAGAATTCGGCCTCGTCCGAATCAACCCTCAGCCGCGATCCACACTAGTCGACCTCCCCATCCGAATTTCTCAAACTACGATTAATGAAGTCCGCTCATCGAGCTCGACCAAGAGACGACCTCAATAAGCGGAGGGACTAGCTGTATGGGTCAAAATTATATCAGAGAAATTCGGCACGCGGAGACATAAGGTCGTGGTCAGACATGCCAAGGTCGGACCGTCATCAATAGCCGAGGTCGGACATGCTAAGGTTAGACAGGCTGAGGTCGGACCGTCATCAATAAAGCCGAAGTCGGACCGTCATCAATAAAGCTGAGGTCGGACAGGCCGAGGTCGTGATGAAACAACTAGTCTGCTTTGGTATCCTCAAAAGGAATATTCTACTGAATATTCCCTCTAATTGTACCTTTTTGTAGGTGTCACACCTCCCTTTTTTTACACACCTACCCCGAAGGGTAATGTATAAGGGAGTTTTTCCATTTAAAGTGACATTATTCGAAATGGGATTATTTATTTATTTTATAGAGTCGCCACTTGGGATAGGACGGGCTTTTGGTGTCCCAAGTCACCGATTTAATTTAAATCCCAAATCGAGGAAAATTTCGACTTCCCAATTGAAGTCTGCGAACCAGAAATTCTGAATAAGGAATTCTGTTGACCCGAGGGAAGGTGTTAGGCACCCCCGGACTCCGTGGTTCTAGCACGGTCGCTTAAATTATTATAAATGGCTAAAAATCTAATTTTGCACATGTTCAAACCTATAGTACAATTTTGTTTAACCGCTTTTAATTAGTTTTTACGAAAGTGAACGCCGTTTAAGAGCGTGTTTTCGGATCACGTCACATGAAATGCACCCGAATCCTCGACACCTCTTATTCAACGTTTTGGGATTTGGATTTGGGTTGCATGAAATACACACCCGAGTTTAGGAAAGTAATATTATTGAAAGCGCTCATAAAGTGGCTAGCGTCTTATTAACTTTGCGGGAAGCCATGAAGATTCGCTAAATGGCATGTCCCGAATTTCTAAATATTTTAATAAAGTATTTAATGAGGGCCCCGCAATTTTATATTTTATGCGGCGAGGCTCGTCTCATGTTTTATTTAAAGGCCATCCTAAAAGAAAACTATGATTTTCTATTGTAGTGTTATCTCTAAAGGGCCTAGTTAATTTATTAACAATAACAGTAAACTATTAATTAAGGAATCCGAACCCTCAAACTCAAGTCCACACCTGAACAAAAGGACATCCTCTTAGTTCAAATGTGCGACCTAGCTTGAGAGGCCCAAAATTAACAAATATCTTTTAACCTTTAGCTCACAGTTTGACCAGTGAGGTAGAGCCTTCAGCAGTTCAAGAATTCGAATCCGGCCCAAGTAATTGGTCAATTTATTCATAGGAGGGTCTGCTCAGCATCTGGACCTAATGACAA
>NW_017672532.1:43470-122411 GCF_001879085.1 Nicotiana attenuata
GCCAGTAAGTTCAACTACGGTTGAACCAAGACTCAGGCTATGCGCCTTCGCCATCAAAATTGACAAAGTTCAACAACAGTTGAACTGGGACTCAGGCTAGGCGCTTTCGCCATTAAATCAAGGCTATGCGCCTGCCAGTAAGTTCAACTACGGTTGAACCAAGACTCAGGTTTGCGCCTTCGCCATCAAAATTGACAAAGTTCAACAACAGTTGAACTGGGACTCAGGCTATGCGCCTTCGCCAGTAAGTTCAACTACGGTTGAACCAAAACTCAGGCTAAGCGCCTTCGCCATCAAAGTGTAACAAAGCTCGACCTCGCTCGAATTGAGTAAAATGCTTAGTGCCTTCGCCACCAAAATTTGATAAGTTCGACCTCGTTCGAACTGGGACTCAGGCTAAGCGCCCTCGCCATCAAAGTGTAACAAAGTTCGACCTCGCTCGAATCGAGTAAAAGGCTAAGTGCCTTCGCCATCAAAGTTTGATAAGTTCGACCTCGTTCAAACTGGGACTCAGGCTAAGCGCCTTCGCCATCAAAGTGTAACAAAGTTCGACCTCGCTCGATCAACAACGGGTTAACATTTCGATAAGTCGAAATAACACCCTTTAAGGCCAAGGGCCTTCTCCAAAAAGAAGAATTCGACATCGATCGAATTACGACGGGTTAACACTTCGACAAGTTCGAAATAACACCCTTTAAGGCCAAGGGCCATCGCCAAAAAGAATTCGGCTTCGACCATAATAACATCCGGCCTCGCCCGAATCAACATTCGGCCTCGCCCGAATCAAAATTCGGCTTCGCCCGAACCAAAATTCGGCCTCGCCCGAATCAGCTTTTCGGCCTCGCCCGAATCAACATTCGGCCTCCCCATCCGAATTTCTCAAACTACGATTAATGAAGTCCGCTCATCGAGCTCGACCAAGAGATGACCTCAATAAGCGGAGTGACTAACTGTATGGGTCAAAATTAGATCAGAGAAATTTGTCACGCGGAAACATAAGGTCGGACCGTCATCAATAACCAAGGTCGGAAAGGCCAAGGTCGGACCGTCATCAATAACCAAGGTCGAACAGGCCAAGGTCGGACCGTCATCAATAACCAAGGTCGGAAAGGCCAAGGTCGGACAGGCCAAGGTCAGACCGTCATCAATAACCATGGTCGGACCATCATCAATAACCAAGGTCGGACCGTCATCAATAACCAAGGTCGGACCGTCATCCATAACCAAGGTCGGACCGTCATCAAACAGCTAGTTTGCTTTGTATTACTCAAAAGGGATATTCTACCGAATATTCCCTCTAAATTGTACCTTTTTTAGGATTTTCTATGGATACCCCCCTTATAAATAGGAGGGGAGGACTTCCCAAAAGGGGGGCTCTCTCTCTCTCCCTCTCCCTCTTTCTAGAAAACATGTAAACACACCTCTCCTAGGAAATGAGAGGATCTGTGGTCCCATATCTTCATCAGGCCCGAAAAAGGGTCATAAGGTTCTTGTATTTTACTATCATTCTTCTGGATTAAATGAAAGAAGATCCGTCTCACTGAAGATCGGGTGAATCTTTTCCTTTATTCATATTTTTGTTACTTAATGTATCTTTCTTTATGCTATTAAATCTGGTCATAATCACCGTCAACATTTATACTCGACTATGTTTTTCCATTCATCTTACTCATCTTGGATCTAGAGTTAATTATCTTTAACTAGGATTTACCCCTTCATCTTCTTTGATTGATTTGCTTAAAAAGTATTTTACAACTTTTGAGTCAAACAGAGCTTAGATCAGGGGGTTCGGGTGGGTTGTTATCTGGGGTTGTCATTGTGTGTGGTTGGATGGTGGTTTCGAGTTCTCAAGAGAGGAAGGGGTTAGAGAGAAGCAGGCTGCTCCATATTCCCATCCCAATAAAACTTTTGAATTCTCAAGTTTAATGTTCTGGTAGAATAAATAAAGAATAAGTGAAAAAAAGAGCTACAATTTATTCTGATTTATTTAAACCATAATGAGTTCAATAAAAAATAAGTTACATAAGCAAATTTGGGTTCTTTCTTAATTTTAGTAGAGTACTAAGAATCCATGTGTAGGCTAGTTGTCCATCACAACTTAAACAATGGGACATTATTGGTAAGGAAAAATAAAATATTCCTTTTCAGATTCCTCTTAAAAATTGAAATGAATACATTCAGTACTGTTTAAGTCAAACACAACTCAAATAATGGGAATAATTGCAATGCTTCACTACGCTCGACCGGCCAAATACTTCACTCCATCAAGATTCGTCGCTGGTATTTAAGATTATTTAACTTCGTGACCTTAACATTAGATTATAGAACTTTAAAATAAGGGGCTGGCATAGAAAACAAAATTCAGATATGCCATAATATATGGAATAAGTCAACATTAGTAAACATTCAGAAAGTATTTTGAAATATTAATCAAATACTATCATTTAACTCAAAATACTAAAGCGACGAGTCGAAGTCCAAAATCTTAAAAAATCATTAATAGCTCTTATCTATGCCTACCCTTAGACTAGGGCAGAAATGTTCCGGACCACCCTAGATTTGGCAAATACCCTCTGAACTTGGAAATTTGATAGCTTTGATTATGGGCGTCAAATGTTCGATTTGCTCGGTTATTTTAAAAAATTTATACCATACTATTTTTTCAGTTATTCTATTATGTGTATCCAAAATTAGACTTTTCGAAACCGTCCCAATCATGTTGGTTTCTCTTCGGTAAGGTACGGCTCGATTAATTTTCGATTTCTTTTAAAAGTCATGTAAAAGTCACTAGTAGAAGTAGAATGCAATAACAGACGTACTTTTATAAGATTTAGCAAAACTCTCTAGATATTTTTACTGTTCAAAGAGTGATGAATTAAGAAAACATGAAAGATGGCTAAAGTTAGATCCATCAACTATTTTATAGCAGCACAAAAGAAACTAAGCAAAGATAAATATAAATTACGCGAGTGAAAAGATATTAACCAAACTGGGACTCAAGACTAAAGCATATAGAAGATTAAATATTCAAAAAATAAATCTAAATCATACGAACGGAAACATATTCAATACATTATAGTTTGCTACTCATAATCGTTAGAATACCTTGTATCTTGCTAGTGAATATGCTAATAATTATTTAGTTTCAGTAGGAGTAGCATAATAGGTTTAGGAATTAGGATTTTGAGTTTTAATTACTTATTGGCTTATAACCGTTCTCATAATTCCAAGTCCCATTGAAAAATTTAATGCTTTATTATTTTTAAACTTAATATATAAATATATTTTTCAATTGTACATTTATTCGGTATGGTTCGGTATTTTTCGATTTATTTTCATAAAATTAAAAACCTGCTCTAATTATCAATACGATTATAGATTTATATAAAAAACCTAAAAATCAGTTCAATACGGTACGATTCGGTCGGTTTAGTCGGTTTTTAAATATCCATTGACACCCCTAGCTTTGACCCTCCTAGATGCTAATATAGCAAAGAAGGTGAATACACTCTTTTTAGGTGCTTTGGAGGGAAGAAAAATCGAAAAATTAGGTTTCAAGTGGGGTATTTTTCAAATATTAAATGCCACATAATTAAATATAATGATTTATTTATTCCATTTATATTTCTCGTTGTTTCTTCTTAGTATACATTGCATATTTTTTTCCAATTATATCTTTTATTAATATAATGAATATATGTTTCAACTACGTATTTCTTATCTCTTTTTCTTTTTCCCGGTCCAAACTGTAACGACCCAACCTGTTGTTTTGCTTTATAGAACCCCACTCCCCTAAATAAGACTTCCTGCATGTGCTTTTACTATATTAAGACTTGCGGGGATGGTTAGTTTGGGATTTAGAAGAGTTCGGGTTGAAATCGGAACACTTGGTTCCTTAAGTTGGCCTTAAAAGGCTAATCTGCCAATGTTTCGAGTAAACGACCTCGGAATCGGCATTTGACCGTTCCAATAGGTTCATATAATGACTTCGGACTTGGGCGTATGTTCGGATGACCGGGGAGCGTTTTAGCGCCTAATAGTGAAGTTGGCATTTTTGGTGAATTTCATAAGTTTGGGTTAAAGTGGATTTTCACATTATAGATGTCCGTTTGAGATTCCGAGCCTGGAAATAGCTCCGTATGGTGAATCTGGAATTAGGAGCGCGTCCGGATGTGGATTTGGAGGTCCGTAGGTCGTTTCGGGGTCATTTGGCGAAAGTTGGAAATTTGAAGTTTTTGGGAAGTTTGACCGAGGGTGAACTTTTTGATATCGGGTTCAGATTGTAATTCCGAAAATTGGAGTAGGTCCGTAATGTCATTTAGGACTTGTGCGCAAAATTTGAGCTCAATCGGACGTGATTTAATGGGAATCAGACTGTGATGACCCAAAAGGTCATCACTCGTTTTGAAAGTAAATTTTGTGTTCCGAGGCCTTAAAAACCTCTTTTTATCTCACCTTGATTTGCGTGCACAGTCCGGGCGCATTTCCGAAAAGCTTTTATGTGAAAACTAAGTAAAATAAGGAAATTGACTTTTAGAATTAAATAGAGTTGACTTTGGTCAACATTCTTGGTAAACAGACCCGGATCTGTGATCCGACGGTCTCGTAGGGTCTGTAGTAAAATTTGGGACTTGGGCATATGCCCGGAATCAGATTCCGAGGTCCCAAGCCTGAGAAATGAATTTTTTAAAGAAAATTATTTTCTGGAAAATATAGAGGTTTTTAGAAGTGAATTGATGCATTTTCTTGATGGTATCGGGCCCGTATCTTTGTTTCGGAGCCCGGTACAAGTTTGAAATAATAATTAAGTTGAATCTGTAAAATTTGATAAAGATCGGAATTGGTTTGGTATAAAACGGGCCTATGGATGAGGAAATAGTAATTTTGATGTTCTTGAGTGATTTCATGAATTTGAGGTTTAATTCATAGTTGTTGATGTTATTTTGATGTTTTGATCGCACGAGCAAGTCCGTATGATGTTTCTGGACTTGCGTGCATGTTCGGTTTGGAGCCCCGAGGGCTCGGGTGAGTTTTGGGATAGGCCACGAAGTGCATTTAGACTTAAAAATAAATAACTGTTGCAGGTTCAGAGAAGTTGCAGGTCTGTAAACCAGGCTTCGCGGTCCGCGGTGGGGTCTTCGCGACCGCGGTGGGGTTGATGTGGTCAGCTGTGAGCAAGGCCATGTCTTCGCGGTCCGCGGTGGACTTCGCGGCCACGGTCCTTTTTCTGCGGTCAGCGGTGAGGATCTGAGAGGAGTATATATAAACGAGCCTTTTCAGCCATTTTTCATTTTTTCAAAAACCTAAAGCATAAGAGGCGATTTTTCAAATACTCTTTCTTCCCCAAAACACAAGTAAGTGATTTTAAACTCATTTCTTTCACTCAACTTCTTTTTACAAGATTTCATCCTAGAATCTAGGATTTTCATGGTGGAATTGGGAATTTTGGGTAGAACTTAGGAATATTGAAATTTGGGGATTTAGACCTCAAATTGAGGTCGGATTCCAAAACTAATTATATATCCGGGCTCGTGGGTGAATGGGTAATCGGGTTTTTGTCCGAATTTCGGGTTTGGACCAAGCGGGCCCGGGGTCGATTTTTGTGTTTTTAGGGAAATCATTTGAAAACTTATTTTCATGCATTAGGATTGATTCATTTATCATTTATTAATAGTATTAATTAAATTGTGGCTAGATACAAGCGAATTGATGGTGGAAACAAGAGGTAAAGCGGTAGTTGAAGCTTGAATTGTGTTCGTGGCATTGAGGTAAGCGTTTGGTCTAACCTTAGCTTGAGGGATTAGGAGTTGTGTCTTATTTGGTATGTGTTAATTGTTGAGTACGATGTATAGGCATGGTGACGAGTATCTCTACGTCGGTGTCAAGCATACCCATGAGTCTTATACCATGATAAATGTGACTCCGTTTCGTATTGTTCATGCTTTATATGATGATTTCTATTGTTGAACAAGGCTTGTGGAAGTATTATTGGTAATTGAATATTGTAGAACGTTGGCTAAAGTTGAGAATTGAGTTGTAAAGTAATTGTGGAAAAGAGAAGAGGTTTATGATATTGTTTCCCTTGCCGGGATGTTATTGCTTTTGATATTATCTCCCTTGCCGGGATGTTATTACTCATGATATTGTTTCCCTTGCCGGGATATTGTTGTTATGCTATTGTTCCCTTGCCAGGATTTTATTGTGATATTATTGATTCCCTTGCCCAAATTGCTTTGTGATTGTTGCTTGGGTGAGGAAGAGTGTAAAGCATGAAGGGTGATGCCGTGCATGATTTTGAGAGTGTTAATGCACGGAGGGTGATGCCGTGCCGATATTGTGAGGTAAAAGCACGAAGGGTGATGCCGTGCCGCACGATGTACAATTCCGTGCCATGATATGAGTGATAATGCACGAAGGATAATTCCGTGCCATGATTATGTGAGGTAAAAGCACGAAGGGTGATGTTGTGCCGATTATATTGATTCTTATGGTGAGGACGAGAGTAAAAGCACGAAGGGTGATGCCGTGCCGACTATATTGATTCTTATGGTGAGGACGAGGGTAAAAGCATGAAGGGTGATGCCGTGCACTTGTCTTTGATTTCCTGATTCTTGCCGATAATTGAATTATGGTGTTCTTTACATTTATCTATTAGTTTTCTGTTGTTACTTGATATTTCCCGTAGAATGACCCCCCCCCCCCCCCCCGCGCCTCCTATCCTTACCTGTAAATTTCTGCCTTTACTTTTCCGCTGTATATGATTTAACTGCACAGGTTTATTTGATAGTCTGGTCCTAGCCTCGTCACTACTTCGCCGAGGTTAGGCTAGGCACTTACCCGCACATGGGGTCGGTTGTGCTGATACTACACTCTGCACTGTGTGCAAATCCCTGTGCTGCAGCTTTTGGACCATAGTAAGGTTGCTGCTTTCAGTCCAGCAGGCGACCCGAGGTAGTCCTGCAGGCGTCCGCAGGCCTTGGCGTCTCCTTCTATCTTCCCATACTGTTTCTTTTATGTACTTCAGAAACAGTGTTGTATTTATCTTTCGGACCCCTATTTGTAGTATTCTTAGACAGTCTGTAAGATTGTCACACCAATTCTGGGTAGCTTATGTTTATAGATTGGTATCGGTATTATCATTAAATTGTTCCATTTCAGTCTTCCGCTTTATTATTTTCGCTGTTATATAGTGTTAATTCACCATTGTTAAGGGATTAAAAATGAAAAGGGTTAAATAATTGGAATAATTGGCTTGCCTAGCTTTCACTAGTAGGCGCCATCACGACTACCGAGGGTGGAAAATCCGGTTCGTGACACAGACATGCGGATGTGTTTGTAGAAGTTTTGAGTTTCATGAGTTAATCCATGCGTTTTGGCGTCTGATTCGTGATTTTTGATGTTATTTTGATATTTCGATCACGCGAGCGAGTTCGTATGATATTTTTAGACTTGTGTGGATGTTTGGCGTGGAGCCCCGAGGGCTCGGGTGAGTTTTGGACATGTTCGGATGGATGAGAAGGCTTCAGTTTTCTTGTTTTTCTTTGCTGGTATCTCAGGTATCGCAAATGCGAGAAATGGTTCGCATTTGTGAGAAAGGCTTCGTAATTGCGAAGAAGCCTGATCCGGGCAAGACTCTCATTTGCGAGATATCCAGTCGCATTTACGACCAGCCTGCCTTTGCATTTGCGAGTTTTTGGTCGCATTTGCGACCTTGACAGCAGGGAGCTCAGCGAAGATTTTGTCGTATTTGCGAACCAGGTGTCGCACTGCGACATTTGCGACCTATGCAACAACTTTTAATGTGGGACTTAGCCTTATTTCCCTCATTTCCCACTTGGTCTTGGACGATTTTGAGAGCATTTCTGAGAGGGGTTCCATCAACATCAAGAGGTAAGTGATCCCTATCGATTCTTTAGCTAAATACATGAATCATAAGTAGATTTAACATGGAAAACGGTGGGATTTAACGAAATTTTGAGTAAAACCTAGGGTTTTGATAAAAATAGGATTTAACCACGAAAATAGTTATGGAATTTAGGAAAAATCATATATTTGAGTTCATGAGGTTATGGGTAACAACTTTCTTCAAAAATTTCCAGAATACGGGCACGTGGGCCCGGGGGTGAATTTTAGGAATTCATCAATTAGGGTTGGGAAATCACTTTACAAGTTAGGATATGAACTTTTGAATATGTATTGACTATTTTATATAACATTTGGCTAGTTTCGAGTTGTTTGGCACCAAGTTGAGGGTTTAAAGCACAATTTTGGATTGGAAAGTAAGTTTTCAGACAAGGTAAGTCTCTTTTCTAACCTCGTAAGAGGGAATTAACCCCATAGGTGAATTGATTTAATATGTGCTTCTATTTGCGGGGGCTACGTACGCACGAGGTGACGAGAGTCCATACGTAGCTACTAATTATGCATATGTCCGTGTAGTCTAGGACCCAGACCATGTTATACTTGCGATGTTTGCACCCTACTTGTTAATTTAATTGCTTAAATCATATTGGAACTTGATAAAGGAATTGTAAAAGGCTAAATTTCATTTACTTGAGTTTTGGACGGGTCACTTGACTGTTATAGAGAATTGGTGTTTCTTTGAATAGCCTCTTAATAAATCTTGAATCGGCTATTTATAAAGTATTTTTCTCTTCTCGGGGAGCGGGCCGAACGTCTTGGTAGCAGATAGATGCATCTAGGCTTCGTGCTGTTCGACCCTCGGCAGTGCATAATATATATATTTGTATGTTGGATCGGGCCGTACGACCTTGGCATAATTCGTGTGTAATTGATAATAGGCTAGATTCATGTAGTTTGGCGACTATTTATGCCCCAACTCGACTATGCTTCACTGTTCTAGGAAGGTTAAATGACGATAAAATGGCTCTAATTATGAATTTTATGTTTTGCAGGAGCAAGTTGTGCTTATGAGGATTTAGGACAGTTTTTGGTGCTAAATTAAAGTAAGAAAAGCCCCTTGGAGTTGAGTACGTGTGAAAGAAGAAAGAAAAGAAGAGATAAATAGCTGATCCACTCTAGCGTGGGCCAAGCGCAGCCTTAGCGCGACCACGCTAGAGCAGAAGAAACGGGGCAGTTTTGAAGTCGATTAGCGCGGCCCATGAGCGGTCACGAGCGCGGCCGCGCTAGTTCAGGAAGCAGCGACATTGTAGAATGCCATTAACGCGGCCCATGCGCGGTTCGAGCGTGGCCGTGCTAGTCACTCCGAAATGCGGAAATTTTAGGGGTAAACTTGGAAGTTTGGGGGCAATATAACTTAACCTATAAAAGGTCCAGCTCGCCCAAAAAGAGGATAAGAAGGTTTTTATAGTTTTGTTCAAGGAAAGAAGAGGCAAGAGGCAAGGAGGATAATTCGGCATCGAGTTCTACCTTTCTTCCTTTTGTTTTTATCATTCATGATGAATTTTGCTGTTGTTATTATGAACACAATTGTGAGTAGCTAATTATTTAGTCTAAGGTTTTGATGGAACCTGTTGAGGGATGAACTTCTTGTTGTGTTAATATAGTTTGCCCAGTTTGATCTATATTTGTTCAAATACGTTCTTGTTGTAGTTAATTGATAGGATCCTCAATTAGCTGTGCCTATTTAATATGTATTACTCGAGAGAGAGTGCATATTTAGGTAGTTGTTGAACAACACCACTCCCAAAGTATATGAGGAATCCATAACCGAGGGTTTAAAGGTGGGATTAGGGATAACGAAACCTTGGGTGCGATCTAAGTGAGCTGTAATAAAATCCAGCTAGCGTAACTCGGGAGAGTGCGTCTAGTAAATTGTCGTAATTACTCGGGAGAGGTTTACGGTAGTAAGAGTGCTCATGATCGATAGAGACGATTAGGCAAATCTATACGAAACATAACAGGAAGGGATCCCATCAATAGGGGAAATCACAACCTTAGATCATTTTCTTATTTGTTTACAACTCAGTCATAGTTATCTTTTAGTTTACTTAATTTTATTCAGTTATAGTTAGTAGAAATATCGCCAAGTGTTATTCAAAATATCTGGGATATTGATTACAGAGAATTCAGTGAGTTTGACAAAAGTAATTGGTAGGTTAATTCCTTGTGGGAGTCGACTCTGGGCTAAATACCCGGATTATATTTGTAACGACCGCTTTGTCCTTTTTATAAGACATAGTTGGGCGTGATCAAATTTTGGCACCGTTGCCGGGGCATTAACGGTGTTATCAATTACAGTTGAAAGAAATACAAAAATTCTTAGTGTAGTCAATTTTCTTCATTTTCAATCCATACATTGAAATTTTAACGTTTGCTAACTTGGTTGTACAGGTGCATGCCTAGAAACTCATCGAGAACTGGTGAAGTGTTTGAAGCATTATCAGATCCCGAGAAAGTTTTCAAGGCCTTGAATCGGGCAAACCGGAAAAACAAACAACAACAATCAACTGAACAACCTGAATTAGACATGGCAGAGCTGGTAAACAACAGAAACAACAATGGGGATAACGTTGTAGACCCAGCTACGCAGGTAGTGGCGCCTCTTGTGCCAGAGGCTCCTCTATATGACTGGGCACAACCCACAACAGAGAATTTGGCTACAGTGATAGTAGTCCCTCAGATACAGGCTGAATCTTTTCAAATCACAAACAACATGCTGCACTTGCTGGAAAACAAGGGACTATATTTGGGGTCATACATTGAAGATCCTCAACAGCACTTGAAGAATTTCCTGTCAATCTGCAAAACTCAAAGGCAGCCCAACGTAACTTAGGAAGCAATAAAGCTGTTGTTGTTTCCATTCTCAATGACAGGAGCTGCCCAGACTTGGCTTAATTCACTCCCTATTAATTCCATCACGACTTGGGAGGAGTTAGTCAAGCAATTTGTGAGTAAGTTTCATTCACCCAACAAGACTGCTCAGCAAATTGATGAAATTTTGAGCTTCAGACAGAAACCAATGGAAACATTTGAAGAAATTGGGGAACGATTCAAAGGGATGTTGGTTATATGTCCGCACCACGGTATTCTAGAGCAGATGTTGGGGCAGCGGTTTTACATGGGTCTGACAGATAGCGTGAAGGCTAATGTTGATGCTTCAGCTAGTGGAGCATTCTTGAGCAAATCATGGAGAGAAAGCCAAATCCTGCTTGACAAGATGGCACAGAATTCGGGGTGGACAACCAGGAACGCACCTATCACTCCAGTAGTTCACTCAGTGGCCTTAGATCCAGCCAACACTTTTGCTGAGAATATGGCCACCTTAATGACACAAATGAGCATACTCACCAAAAAGGTGAAAGAGTCAGGGCAGAAGTAGTAGGTGCACATTGTAGATACAAGGGCTTATGCACATCTTGCATTAGTCAGCCAATTGGTAGCCAGTGAAATGTGGAAAGTGATCATCATTACTACCCTGAGAACATGAATTATGTGTCTAATTATGGGGGCCAGAGCAGGGTGGTCAGAATTGGGGCCAACAGAATCAGCCATACATGGCAGTCCAGCGGCAACACAACAATG
Organism: Nicotiana attenuata; assembly: GCF_001879085.1. Classification (NCBI taxonomy): domain Eukaryota; kingdom Viridiplantae; phylum Streptophyta; class Magnoliopsida; order Solanales; family Solanaceae; genus Nicotiana; species Nicotiana attenuata. The sequence continues at coordinate 54,976 of NW_017672532.1, forward strand.
GAAATATGGGAGCCATGCGACCTCACGATAATGTGGCGCCCTACCAAAGGCCACAGGGGTACAACAACCAAAATCAGCAGCAGGGTTATCATCCTCCTCAGCAGCAACATGGTGGGAGACAGGAAGACGAGTTTGCTAGACTCGAGGCAATGATGCAGCAGGTTATTGGGTCAAATGCGAAAATGAGTGAAAGAGTAGATGCACATGAGTCAGCCATAAAGAATATTGAAGTGCAAATGGGCCAGATCTCGATGTCTTTGAATAATCGTCCTCATGGGACATTGCCTGTAGACACTCAGGCACATCCAAAAGATCAAGGCCCAAAGCAGCTGATGGCAGTGAGTCTATGTAATGGCAGAGACCTAGACTTAGAGCAAGAGAGGGCTCGAGAAAGCAGACAGGCCGAGACACTTGTACTAGTGCCCATTGAGCTAGATGATTCAGCAAAACTAACAGAGGTGACAGTACAGCCTGCCCAGGAAGAAACCAACACACAGATTGAGGCTGAGACAGCCCAGGAACTGGTAGTTGAGGTGGTGTCTGACAAAGAGAAAACCCAAATCACTGGGAAGAAGAGACCTCCAGCACAATTCCCACAGAGGCTGGCCAAATACCAGAAAGATGAACAATACAAGAAATTCTTGGAGATGTTGAAACAAATTCAGGTAAATATTCCATTGGTTGATGCTTTGAAGGAGATGCCTGGTTATGCAAAAATGATGAAGGATTTGATGTCCCGAAAATTCGACTTCCAAGACTTGGCCACAGTGACTCTAACTCAGACCTGCAGTGCTGTGGTGACTAGACCAGTTGCTGAAAAGTTGTCTGGTCCAGGGAGTTTCACGATTCCCTGCACCATTGGTAACTTTGCCTTTGCCAAGGCACACTGTGATTTGGGGGCTAGCATAAATCTTATGCCCCTGGTGATCTATAAGAGGTTGGGGATTGGAAGAGCTAGACCCACGTCTATGTTGTTGCATCTGGCTGACAGAACTGTGAAAAGACCCTCAGGTATTTTGGATGACGTGTTGATACAGGTAAGCAAATTTGTATTCCCTGTAGATTTTGTGATTCTGGATTGTAGAGTGGATGAAGAAATTCCCATTATTTTGGGAAGGCCGTTCTTGGCCACAGGGTGAGCCCTCATTGATTGTGAAACTGGGGAGCTCAAGATGAGGTTGAACGATGAGGAGATAACATTCAACGTGCAGAAATCTATGAGTCGACCAAGTGAATTCGCCAATTGTTCTCTTATTGATTCCGTGGATGTAATCGTGGAAGAGGATGATGAGACATTGACTATTGAGGATCCCCTTGCTGCATGTCTTATGAATTTAGATGAGGTGAATGGGGATGAATTGGCAGAATGGGTGCTGGCTCTTGAGGGCAAAGGCTTTTGGGAGAGATCACTTGAATTTGAGCCCCTGCACTTAGAAAAAAGAGAAACTCCTCCAGCCAAGCCATCCATAGAAGAACCACTAAAGCTGGAGTTGAAGCCACTGCCTGCCCATCTTAGGTATGCGTTCCTAGGACCTAACTCCACATTACCTGTTATTATCTCATCTAGTTTGTTAGATGTGCAGGCACAACAACTTTTGCAGGTACTCACGGAGTCCAAGACTGCCATTGGGTAGACCATGGCAAACATTAAGGGGATTAGCCCGGCATATTGTATGCATAAAATTCTGCTGGAAGAGGGGCACAAACCTTCCAGGGAGCACTAAAGAAGGCTGAATCCCAACATGAAGGAAGTGGTGAAGAAGGAGATCATTAAGTGGTTAGATGCGGGAATCATTTTCCCCATCTCTGACAGCAACTGGGTTAGCCCGGTGCAATGTGTTTCTAAGAAGGGTGGTATGACGGTGGTAAAAAATTATAACAATGAGCTGATCTCTACAAGAACCGTCACAGGCTGGAGAATTTGTATGGACTATAGGAAATTGAATCTGGCTACCCGGAAAGACCACTTCCCACTTCCCTTCATTGATCAAATGCTTGACAGACTGGCAGGGAGGTCCCACTTCTATTTTCTGGATGGTACTCAGGGTACAACCAAATCTCCATTGCACCAGAGGACGGAGAGAAGACCTCGTTCACATGTCCATATGGGATTTATGCCTTCCAGAGGATGCCTTTTGGCCTATGCAATGCATCCGCCACATTCCAAAGGTGCATGATGGCCATATTCACCGACATGGTTGAAGACATAATGGAGGTGTTCATGGATGATTTCTCAGTGGTAGAAAACTCATTCGATGAGTGCCTTACAAACCTGCCCCAGTGTTGAAAAGGTGTATCGAGACTAACCTTGTGCTTAATTGGAAAAAGTGCCATTTTATGGTACAAGAGGGCATAGTCTTGGGACACCTGGTATCAAGCAAGGGAATCGAGGTGGATCATGCTAAAGTTGATGTGATAGCAAAGCTGCCACCCCCACATCAGTCAAGGCAATCAGGAGCTTCCTCGGGCATGCCGGTTTCTACCGGAGAAGTGTAAGTTGTTAGAAAAAGATCACCCTTTCGTGTTTTCTGATGATTGCAGGGTAGCATTCGAGGAATTGAAAAAGAGGCTAGTCACAGCACCCATCATTGTTTCCCCCGACTGGAAGCAACCACTCGAACTCATTTGTGACGCTAGTGACTATGCAGTGGGGGCAGTACTAGGACAGCGGAAATACAAGATAATGCACCCAATTTACTACGCCAGTAGAACGTTGAGTGGAGCCCAGCTGAACTACACTGTGACTGAAAAGGTGATGCTGGCTGTGGTGTTCGCATTCGACAAGTTCAGATCATACCTGATTGGCTCTAAGGTAATTGTATATACTGATCATGCTGCTCTTAGGTACTTGATTGAAAAGAAGGAGTCCAAACCGCGCCTGACTCGTTGGGTGTTGCTACTGCAAGAGTACGGCCTGGAGATTCGTGACCGTAAGGGCACAGAAAACCAAGTTGCTGATGATCTATCGTGACTTGAAGGAGCTGAAAACTCAGTTGAGGCAGATGATATTCTGGAAACCTTTCCAGACGAGCATCTACTCGCCACAAGCCTTGAGGAAGTGCCATGGTATGCAAACATTGCAAATTACCTAGCAAGTGGTATGGTTCCCTATGACCTTTTCTCTGTGCAAAAGAAAAAATTTTACCGTGACTGCCGCATGTATTACTGGGATGAACCTTATATGTTTAGAATTTGTGTTGACAATATGATCCGGAGGTGTGTCCCCAAGATAGAACAATCTTCTGTTTTGCAGGCATGTCACGCATCGGCATATGGCAGACATTTTGGAGGAGTCAGGACGCAGCAAAAGTTCTAGAATCCGGGTTCTACTGGCCAATCGTGTTTAAGGATGCACATCAATGGGTGAAGGGCCGTGATGAATGTCAGCGAACCGGGAACATATCCTGTCACCATGAGATTCCCATGAAACCAATTCAAGAGTTTGAAGTGTTCGATGTATGGGGGATAGACTTCATGGGCCCCTTCGTCAGCTCCTTTGGCAACAAGTACATACTTGTTGTTGTAGATTACGTGTCCAAACGGGTGGAAGCTGCAGCACTCCCCACCAATGATGCAAGGGTGGTGGTGGGGTTTTTGAAGAAGAATATATTCACCCGTTTCGGGATCCCGAGAGCTATTATCAGTGACGGAGGCACTCACTTCTGCAATCGAGCCTTCGAGAAATTGCTAGCAAAGTATGATGTGCGCCACAATATGGCAACCCCATATCATCCTCAGACCAGTGGACAGGTCGAAGTGTCGGATAAAGAAATAAAGAGTGTGCTGACCAATAGTGTGAACGCCACAAGAACTGATTGGGCGAACAAGCTAGATGATGCACTCTGGGCCTACAGAACTGCTTTTAGAACACCAATTGGTATGTCTCCATACAAGTTGGTGTTCGGGAAGGCTTGTCACTTGCCAGTGGAACTAGAACATAGAGCTTGACAGGCATTGAAACAGCTAAATCTGGACATTGAGGCTGGGGGCACAAATAGAGTCACAGAATTGCATGAGCTAGATGAGTCCCGATTTCTTGCTTTCGAGAGCACGAGGTTATACAAGGAGAGAATGAAGAGGTTGCACGAAAAGAACATTGTTGAGCGAATTTTCAATCCAGGAGACATGGTGTTACTTTATAACTCAAGATTAAGGCTATTTCCGGGTAAACTCAAGTCACGATGGTCTGGACCAGTTCGGGTGGTCGAAGTGCTCCCTTTAGGTGCCGTAGAGATTGCCTCAGAGAAAGATTCCCACACATTTAGAGGCAATGGGCAAAGATTGAAACCATATGTGGGCATGGATGAAACCAAGGAAGTGTTAGTGATCCATCTGACTGAACCTCATAGGTCGAGCGAGCCTTAAATGCGCTCATCTGCCTCGTGCCGCGACGTTAAATCAGGCGCTGCATGGGTGGCAACCCATTGACTTGTTGTAACTATCATTCCACGACATTAACTAAGGCGCTGGTTGGGAGGCAACCCAATGAGTAGTGAGTTTAGAGTAGTTAGAATTGTTCTTTTTGATTTTAGTAAGTACTAACCAGTTCAGGTGAGCTTGGGCGAGTGATAAGTCCATCAGACGCTGAAGGAACAGGTAAAAAAATTGAAATATCTCGAGGCCCAGGAGCGCGGACGCGCTTGGACCGCGCTTGTGCCGCGCGGATGGCAAATCATTCTGTTTCAGGCCGCGCTCAGACCACGCCTATGGCCTAGTCTTCTGTCTTGCTAGCGCGGCCGCAATCGGACCGCGCTTGGACCGCGCTAGTACCGTTCCGCCTGCTAGTTTGTATAAGTTAACATTTTTTTATTTTCTTATTTGTATTTTAATTGTATTATTTTGTTTACCCAAACCCTAACCCCCCCTCTTCCACTATCTCACCTCAGACCCCTCTTCTCTCCCCCATGACTAAAATTCATGGAGCCCAATTATTATTGATATTGCTTCATTGGCTTGAGAGATTAATTTGTCAAATGATGGAAATTAATTTTGGATTTACTATTAGTGAAAAAATTGTTTATTATTTCCTCTTATTGAGTTTTCAGCTATATTTATGTAATCCATGCTTAATTATAATTTTGATATTTTATTGTTAGACCTTAGTAAGTGTCAAAGTCGATCCCTCGTCACTACTCCTTCGAGGTTAGACTGGATACTTACTGGGTACATGTTGTTTATGTACTCATGCTACACTTCTGCATTAAATGTGCAGGATCTGAGGCATGTGCATCTGGATATCAGTCCGGCGCGCATCCTTGATATTCCACGAGACTCTACGGTAAGCTGCCTACTGAGCCGTTCTGCAACAGCCAAAGTCTTTCTTTTGCTTGTATTTTCTGCCTATTTCACTTCAGACAGTAGTGTAGTATTCTTTTGTATATTCTTCTAGTAGCTCATACACTTGTGATACCAGGTCTTGGAATTTATGCTAGTAGACACATGATGGTTTTGGGTTATTTTACTCATCTCATTTACCCTTAAAAATTTGTATTCTCTCACCTTGTTAAGTCTTTATCTTCTATTTATGCATTAAATGAAAAACCAGCTATTTTGAAAATACTAAAATAGAAAATCATGTGGTTAGTTCACTGTTGGCTTGCCTAGCGGTAGTGTGGGGCGCCATCACGACCTATAGGAGAAATTGGGTCGTGACAAAATGGTATCAGAGCACTAGGTTCATGTAGGTCTCACAAGTTATGAGCAGGCCTACTAGAGTCTCGCGGATCGGTGCGGAGACGTCTGTACATATCTTCGAGAGGCTATAGGGTGTTTGGAAACTACTATTTCTTCATCTCCTATCGTGTAGTTGATGTTATACTAAGTGTCTTTCTATTATTCTCTCACAGATGGTGAGAACGCGCAAGACGAATGTTCCAGACCCGGGAGGGGCAGCTCCGCTGTTGGTACTGGTCGAGGCAGAGATCGGGGGAGGGCACCAGCCCGAGGTAGGGGACGAGGACATCCCAGAGTTGCCCCAGCTATTCCACCAGCGGATCTAGTAGAGGATTCCATTATTGAGGATCAGGGCGAGGTGCCTGCAGCAGAGCCAGCGCCGGTAGATTTCATGTCAGCATCGGGCTTTCAGGAGGTTATGGGCCGTATGCTACGGTTCATGGATACTATGACCCGGGCTGGTTTAATTCTAACAGAACCTGCCACATCTCAAGCGGGAGGGGGAGCACAGACCCATACTACTCAGGATCCTGGGCATGCAGCTGATGTATATTAGACCCCAGCCGCTGATCTCGTCCAAGTCACACCTCTATTTAAGGTTATGAAATGATCGATGCAATAGTAATACCGAAGAATGAGTCGGGGCCGATTTTCTACAAGGAGCTATGAATGAGACTTAGGGTTATATATTATAGTGTATGAGCTTGAATTATCTCAAATTGCACTTCCACAAACTTGGGTTGTTATTAGGTCTAATTTAAACTAATATTACCAACTAAGAATTGAAACTAGGAAATTGTTTTTGTTGTTTTCCAACTAAGAATTGAAACTAGGAAATTGTTTTTGTTGTTTTTCAAATGATATAAAAGGCCTAGGGCTATGACCTTCACCTAGGTATTTGCCTAACGGGTTGTAAACTTTAAAGCTTATTTTATTGGTCGGGGTGTATTATAGCTATCAATACTCAAGTACCCACTCAATACCTCTCGGTCAGAGAGTGATTTTGCCCAATTTAGTTTTCTCAAGTCCAAATGTGTATTGAACAAAATGGTTGATAAAGAGCTCAAATCGGGTTTTACTATCTCTAGATTCAACCCTTTAATTGGGCTTATCAATCTCTTGATTGACCCAATTTCTTGTTAGCTAAGTTTTCTAGACTAAGTCTATCTTTCTCCAGTAGAGACTAAGTCAAATAGGCATAAACTAATGTTTGCAACCATTAATTCTACAATTAAAAAGCAAGAACAAGGCTAAATAATAAACACCCAACCATAAACAAGCAATAAATCAAAAACCCATTAAGATTACACTCTAGGATTAGGTCACAACCCTAGTGAAAACTAGCTACTCATGCTTAAGATAGAAGAAACAGAAGAAGAAATGATAATTAAACTCATATTGATAATTAAAATGATGAAATCTATATCCAAAAAGCTCAAAATAGCAAAAATTACTAAAGAGAGTAAATAAAACCGTCTACTATAGCAGCTGATGTCAAAACTTGACCTAAAAAATTGAAACTCTTTCATTTATACAAAGCTGGAATTTTCGGACAAAAATGCACTTTCGGTGGTTCTGTGGCCGCATAATTCCATGTGTGGTTCGCACTTTGCTTCAGCCTGACACGATTGGAAACCTGCAGCCGCATAATTCTGAACTACAGCCGCACTTTTCTCTTTTTGCCGTTTGCAAAAATATGTCTGCGACCGCACCTTGCTATTCTGCGGTCCGCATAAATATGACTACGGCTGCATAGCTGTTATTCTGCGGCCGCACAATAATTGTACAGTCTGCACTTTTGTTGAACTTGAGATGCATTTTCTCTGAACTTTTGCTCTTACGCAGTGAAAATTTCCACTTATCAACACCCCCAAACTAAATCTTTAAGGTAATTCTCACCTTCACAAGTTAGGAGCTATTCCAGCTAATCAAAGACGCATCAATCACACATAAATTGGGGCCAACAATTACCCACAACACTTATGAATTATCAACAGGGCAGCAGGTTGAACTTTTAAGCACAAATAGTTCTAATGTGACACATAAGCATCAAGAGTTGACTTTATTCATCAAGGAAGCTCACTCTTTCATGTTGGTCATTGTGGATCCCAAACTCCCCCTCTTCTACTATCCGTCAGCATATCTCACTTAAGAATTAGAACTCAATTCAAAGATTTGTGAAAGGTTCGCTCATCTCTCTCAAAAGAATGTCGCAAGTACGACTCTAAGTACCATAGGCTTGCTCCTTATGTAAATCACCACTAATGTAAGATCACTCGTCTTGAAATCACGTAGGGCTTTAATGAAGGCTTTGGGGCTAAGGTTGGATATGCTATTATAGAACGGGTTCATCTTTCCTTAAGCACTCCATTTTCTCTTATCGAATCATGGTTGGCCAATTCATTAAAGCATTTTCTTTTCCTTAGGGGAACTAGAGAGACTAAACATCACTCTTTCTTGGTCATGATATTCATTTTCTCTTTCTTTGCTTTTTCCATGCTTTGCATCATTACTTTTTTTTTGAATCCCTTCAACTCTTCAACTTATTCACTTTCTTTTTGCATTTTTCTTTTTTTTGTTCTTTCTTTCATTTTCTTGCCTTTCCTTCCCTTCATTTCTTTTCTCTTTTTGTGCCTTGATACCTTTTTCAAATTCCTCGTCTCTCCCCTAAACTTAAAGCCTTGTAATATGATTAACATGAGAATGGTTTTAGGCTCAAATGGGTTGACAGGAGATAACAACATTGGTGGGCCATGGAAAATTTCAAACGGGTCAAGGAAATCCTACAATCACTTCTCAAGCCAAGCAAAACTTAAAAATTCACCTCGAAACACATTCGGGGCTAGTTCTAGACCATTCGCACGGGTACTTGGACTTGCAACAAAAACATCTCACCTCTCACACAACTGGATTGTTAAAACGAATAGAGTCAAGGGCCCACAATGACCATATTCGAGATTGAAACTCACTATGGTTCGACTAAACCACTCGATGATTGCTTAAGTCAGCACAAGAGTCAAAAGATCACTAACTAGAGCTATTTCTTTCCAAAAAGCTTGTTTTTAATCATAAGCATGTAGTTAAGTGTGTTGGTACCAGGTGAAGCATGTTTGACTCTTCGAGTTTGACTCAATTAGGTATTTTTATTCTTTATTACTACTATTCTTACCTAAACACCAAAAACGGACTCAATCCCTTAAGAAGGTTGTCACACCATCCATCGTTGGGAAGAGTCACCCAGTTCACACAAAAACTATATTTGGAAAGAACCGTGGTATTAAGAAAAATAAAGGCTTATTGTCCACCTAAACATAAAAAGAAGCTACTAAATTAAAAAGAAGCTATTAGATTAAACAAGAAGCTACTAAATTAAACATTGACTAATAAAAAAATAGAATAAATAAGCTACAAAGTAAACTACTGAAAGCATAATGAATATACATAATGATAGAGGAAAAGAGAAGAACATATACATCAAGAGAGAAAGGAGAGAATATATATACATTATAAAGAGAAAGAAGAGAATATTGTCAGTTATTACAAACCAAATGTATAAACATCATCCAAATAGCAAATAAACTCCACCCCCTGAAAAAAAAATAAACATTGTCCCCAATGCTTAACAAAATAAGAATAAAAAAGGGTAAGAGTGAAGACGACTCCCTATGTGGCCTTGGACATCTCCGTGTCCATAGTATCGTCACCGCCCTCATTCTCCTCTAACTGGATCTCATCATCCTCGGCTCTGGGAATAACTGGGCTTGTGAACATCTGGCACACCACCTTAGCAGTGTCGGTAGCCAGGTCTGGCTTCTCAGACTGGCTAGCTGGTGCCACTGGAGCTGATGGTGCTATTGGATCTACTAGTGTTGGTGTATCTGTCTCCATCGACATATCATATGGAAGATCACCAGCTTTTGCTATCCTGGTCACCTTTTTCCTCAGCTTGTCAACTGATTTCTTGAACGCCTGGGATTTCTTCATTTTCGTTACATGCTTCCCCAGCTCCTCAGTCACTACTCCATGTGCTACCAAGGAGTTCATGATGGTGGTCTGGTTCTCCAAGATCTTCTTCAATGTATCCTCCACTGTAGGAATCTGGGGTGCCGGAGTGGATAATTATGCTGCAACAGTACTGGATATGTCAAACATCTTTGAAGTGGCTGTCTACATCCAGTTGTTGAGGCTCGCCAGTGTCTGGGATACTCGTAGCGCAGATAGTGGATGAGTGGACATGGGCACCGACTTCAAAGCCGAGATGGAAGGCACTAATATTGAAGGACCTAAAGAAGGAGGTGGAGGCATAACTGTTGCACTAAGGGAAGGTTCTGCCGAAGTAGATGGCACATCAACTGTCTCAGCAGCTACCCCTGCGGGCTCATTAGACTGGCCTGCAGTAGTAGAGGGTTGGCCCTTTTTCTTTGGGTTTCCACCACCCATCAAGGAATAACATAAGAAAGGCTTCTTCGCCCGCACCTTGGAATTAAAATCCCTTGGCTCCACCCCAACATCCGTAAGGTACTCAGTGATAGTGTTTGGATACGGGTAGGAGGTGTCACCTTGCCTGGCGACCACAGACATGTTGGCCGACATCACGGCACCCACATTGATTGGGTATTCGGCCATGATAGAGGCAACCAGCACTGCCAGTAGAATTGGAAGATTTGTTTCATTTTGGAATGGGTCTAGTCTGCTACACACGAATGTCTTCCATCCCTTTGCCTCAAAATTTAGGGTGTTCCGCTGAATATGAACCCCTGCTATGATCCATACTAGAGGTGGCCCCGGAGCTGCAAGAATTTCAGCTAGCCATGGTTGAGCTGCATCTCCCAGTGCTAACTTTTCCTGGAATTGCACAGGCTCCACATCCTCAAACCCTAAATACGTGTTCAAGGTATTTTGATCCAATCTTACCTTTAGATCTCACTTTTATTACCTTGGTCCCTATATTTATATGTGCCACATTGGCATAAAATTCCAGAACCAGGTATTCCTTGGCATCTACCACACTCTGGGTGAACTACATCCACCCCTGCCGCTCTCGGAACTGTCTCAACACTACCAGGTTGTATTTATCAAGGTCTTTTAACATGAACTACGCTCAAGAGTGAGCGATCTCACCGGCCACCAATCTCGAAAACTTGTGAAGGCAGCCAGACTAACAATCCTATCTTCCCACATCTCTTTCTTCTTTGACCTCTCAAGGCCGACAACTCTGGTATCACCCCCTTGGCCATCATCCGGAATATCATCAACATCCACTGCAGTAGCTGGTGCGTCGGTGGCATATGTAGATGAGGGCTCCGATGCCTGACTGTCACCTTCTGAACCCTCAGAAGTGCTCTCAGAGGTGGAAGGCTCGTCTCGGAGTTGATATCTTCCCTGAAGCTGTTGTGGCTGTGAATAAACAGCAAGCTGCTCTTGCACTAAGCTGCCCTCCGATGCTTCCCTAGACGGGACATAAGAGCTTGATTCAGCAGGCTCTATAACTCTACCTCGGCCTGCTGTCGCTTTTTTGGATATAGCTCTTTGAAGGGCGAGGGATAAGGCACTCTTGCCTCGGCCTCTGGATGGTTCACCCCTCCCCTCTGGATGGTTCACGACCTCGTGATCTAACCATTTTCTATATCAAATGGCATCAGGAGTCAGTTCTAGTTCAAGTGCAGATAAACATAAAGTCACAGAACAAAACATGTTTGCAGGGTGGGGAAGTGCAGTCCGCACAATTGCAAGTGCTGCCGCAGCCTGGGTTGTGCGGTCCGCACAATTTTGAGTGCGAACACACATATGAAGTGCGGTCTGCACAATTGTCACTGTGGCCGCATAATGGATACCTTAAAATAGCAACTCTATGAAGATAGAGTTTGCCCTGCTCTGCGGTCTGCACATAATTTTCTGCTGCCGCGATTGAATTTCTGCTATCCGCACAATTTTAAGTGCGGTCCACTGAATCTTGCATCACCAGCTACCCTAATCTACACTTCTGTGGACTGCACAATTTCTTGTGCGGCCGCAAATTTTAAAATTAAATCGGGCAGATTCCTTAAGGGTTTCGATTTATGCACAAATAGGACATGGTAATAACAATTAAACATGATAATCAAGATACCCATTCCCCAATTAGCAATTAGGAGTTGACCCAACACAATTTAAATCCCATATGGATATAAAATTGATAAATGGTCTAAAATAATTGTAAGTTAAACTATGAAAATTGAAGAATCCTCGAAGTGATTTGAACATACCAGTGATGAGTGCTAAGGAATGAAGGCAGAAGCGTATTTATGTGGTAGATGATTGAACATATGCGTGCAAAACTTTACCCTTTTTTTGATTGCTCAGAGAATGTAAAGTTTGAATAGTAGCCTTAGGGTTACTAATTATACACAACGGGTCTGGCTAAGGAATAAATAGACGAGTGCGACCACAAAATTCCTTCTGCAGTCTGCACTCTATTACCCGGGGTTCCAATTTCCTTTGATGATCTGCAGTCCACAAATTTAGCTGTGTGGCCGCATATTTTGGTGTGGACCGCAGATTTCATTGTGCGGCTGCACTTAGGCTGTTTCTCTAACAAACAAACTTCAGAGAGTTTGCATTTTCCCATCTCAAGTTGTGCGGTCTGCACAAGAATTGTGCGGCCGCAGTTTCCTTCTGTTATAGCATAAAAAATTGTGCAGTCCGCACAATACATGTGCGGTCCGTATTTTTTCCATACTTAGCCAATTTTTCTGAGCACAGTTCCTGTAAAGCGCACTCATTCCTGCAACACACTTCAAATCCAGTTACCACAAAATAAGACCTATCTAAAGAAGAAGAAAAGAAAAAGAAAAAGAAACATGGGTTGCCTCCCAAGAAGTGATTGATTTAAAGTCGTGGCACGACGCAGATTATCATCACTTGAAATGAATTGCCGCCACTACGTGGCCATCACCAACCTTTCCCAGTCAATGCTCACTTGGTGGCCATTGACTCTGAACACCTCATCATTTTTATTCTTCAAATCTAATGCACCAAAGGGTGTCACACCCACAACCTCAAACGGGCCACTCTATTTCTACTTGAACATTTCGGGAAACATCCGTAACAGTGAATTGAAAAACAACACAAGATCACCCTCTTTAAATTCTTTCTTCCAAACGTACTTGTCGTGAAGATATTTCATCTTCTCTTTGTATAAGGATGAACTTGTGTATGCATGGTACCAGAACTCATCCAACTCATTCAAATGTGCCACCCTTAAGTTGGCGGCGACATCCCACTCAAGATTCAACTTCTTTAAAGTCCACATGGCTTTGTGCTCAAGTTCCACTGGAAGATGACAAGCTTTTCCAAACACCAACCGTTATGGAGACATTCCGATAGGTGTTTTGTAAGCCGTCCTATAAGCCCATAAAGCATCATCAAGTTTCTTGGACCAATCTGTCCGGTTAGCATTCACTGATTTGGACAAAATACTCATTATCTCCCAGCTGGAGACTTCCACTTGACCGCTTGCTTGTGGATGATAGGGAGTCGTGACTTAATGAGTGACACCATACTTGGTGAGTAAGGTGGGGAAAGCTTTGTTGCAAAAATGCGACCCCCCATCGCTTATGATAGCCCGAGGAGTACCAAACCCTGTGAAAATATTCTTCTTCAAAAACGCCACCACACTTCTCGCTTCATTGTTGGGTAAAGCAACAACCTCAACCCATTTGGACACATAATCAACTGCGACCAAGATGTAGGTGTTTCCACAAGAACTCACAAAAGGACCCTTGAAGTCAATACCCCACACATCGAAAATATCAATCTCCAAAATGGTGGTGAGTGGCATTTTATTTTTCTCTGAGATTCCACCGGCCCTTTGACATTCATCACAACGCTTTACTAGATCACTTGCATCCTTGTAGAGAGTGGGCCAATAGAAACAACAACTTAGCACTTTGACCGCCATTCTTGCTCCACCATGGTGACCACCATACGGCGAAGAATGACAAGACCCAACAATTTCACCTTGTTTCTCCTCCGGTACACATTTTCTAATCACTCCATCCGTGCAAATCCGGAAAAGGTATGGTTCATCCCAATAATAGCCTTGCCAATCCCGTTTGAGCTTCTTCCTTTGGTTTGAAGAGAACTCATCTGGGATGATACCACTCACAAGAAAATTTTCTAGATCCGCGGCACCTCTTTCATTGAAATAGCAAAGAGTTGCTCATCGGGGAATGAGTCATTTATTTCAAGGCCATCATGCGGCCTCCCCTCCTCCTCCAAACGAGAGAAGTGGTCCACCACTTGGTATTCACTTCCTTTTCGATGTCTATATCAAAATCTTGCAAAAAAAGCACCCATCTCATCAACCAGGCTTTGGAATCTTTCTTGCTCATAAGATAACGAAGTGCCGCATGTTCCGTGTGGACAATCACTCTTGCACCGATCAAGTACGGGCAAAACTTCTCAATGGCAAACACAATGGAAAATAGCTCTTTCTCCGTAACGGTGTAGTTGACTTGGGTACTATTCATGGTCCTACTAGCATAGCAGACTGGATGAAAAATCTTGTCAATCCGTTGCCCCAAACCATCCCATACCGCTACATCGCTTGCATCACACATGAGCTCAAAAGGAACACTCTCATTTGAAGCGGTGATAATGGGAGTAGTAGTCAACTTGAACTTTAGCAATTCAAAAGCTCTCAGCAATCATCATTGAAGTGAAACTTAGCATCTTTCTCCAAAAACTTGCACAACGGGTTCACCACTTTAGTGAAATCCTTGATGAAACGCCAATAAAATCCCGTGTGGCCTAAGAAACTCCGCACGCCTTTCACCGACATTGGAGGTGGATGTTTAGAAATCACCTCAATCTTTGCCTTGTCGATTTCAATGCCATTCATTGAGATCTTGTGGCCAAGGAAAATGCTTCCCTCGACTATGAAATGACATTTCTCCTAATTGAGCACCAAGTTTGTTTCTTCACATCTTGTCAACACTTTATCCAAGTTTGCGAGACAATCATCAAAAGAATTCCCGACCACCGAGAAGTCATCCATGAAGACTTCGAGGTAACACTCCACCATGTCTATGAAGATCGCCATCATACACTTTTGAAAACTCGTTGGTGCATTGCACAACCCAAATGGCATCCTCTTGAAGGCGAAAGTACCATAAGGACATGTAAAGGTAGTTTTTCTTGATCCTCTGGAGAATTAAGAATTTGGTTGTAGTCGGAATACCCATAAAGGAAACAATAGAAAGCACAGCCGGCCAATCTATCAAGAATTTGATCTAGGAAGGGAAGTGGAAAATGGTCCTTCCTTGTGACTTTGTTGAGCTTACGATAGTTACACACTCTCCACCCAGTCACCGTTCTTGTAGGAATCAGCTCATTCTTATCATTGGTGACCACTGTCATGCCCCCTTTCTTTTGGACACCTTGAACCGGAGAAGTCCACGAACTATCAGAAATGGTTAGACAACTCCGGCATCCAACCACTTGATGATCTCCTTTTTGACAACTTCTTGCATAGCTTCATTGAGTCTCCTTTGATGTTCAATAGATGGTTTGGCACCTTCCTCCAAGCTAATCATGTGCATGCAAAATGCGGGGCTTATCCCCCGAATATCCTCCAATGTCCATCCAATAGCCTTCTTTCTCTTTTGTAGCACCGCCAATGTAGAGTCTACCTGCACGTTAGTCAAACTAGAGGAAAGAGTAATTGGTAAAGTAGAAGAAGGGCCAAGAAATTCATACCGAAGATGTGGAGGCAATGTCTTTAACTCCAAGATAGGAGGCTCTTCAATTGAAGGTTTTTTAGGAGGAGTTGTCCTATTTTCATGATCCAAGGAAAATTTGCGGGGCTCATAAGTGTACGGCCCATTCCTTGCAAATATTTCACACATTCCATGAAGCCCTCCATCTCTTCATCATCAAAGTTGAGCAAGACGGCCTCCAATATATCATCAATATTCATCACAACACTTGTTTTATCCACAATCACATCGGTCACCAAGTCCACGAAAGAGCACACCTCATTCCTATTGGGTTGCCTCATAGACTTACACACATGGAAAACTACTTTTTCATCACCTACCCGGAAGGTAAGTTCTCCATCTTCAACATCAGCTAGAGCATTCCCCGTAGCAAGGAAAGTTCTCCCAAGAATAATCGGTACCTCATAGTCACCTCACAATCAAGAATGACAAAATCCACCGGAAGAATAAATTTATCAACATGGACAAATACATCCTCAATCACTCCCAATGGTCTCTTCATGGTACGATCGGCCATTTGTAATCTCATAGATGTGGGTCTTGGTTGCCCAATTCCCAAAGTCTTGAAAACCGAATAGGGCATCAAATTGATACTTGCCCCAAGATCACAAAGAGCTTTAGCCACTTCCAATGGTACAAGGGATTGTGAAAGAACGGGGATCTTCCAATTTGGGAGCCATTGAATGCACAATTGCACTCACTTGATGAGTCATCTTTTTAGTTTCACAATTCATTGACCGCTTCTTTGTCATCAAATCCTTCAAAAACTTTGCATAACCATGCATTTGCTCCAAAGCTAAAACCAATGGCACATTGATCGATAGACTCTTCATCATGTCAATGAAATTTTTGAATTGGTTCTCTCCATTTTGCTTGGCAAGCCTTTGAGGGTATGGAAGAGGAGGCTTAGGCAATGGTTCCTTAGCCTTTTGCACTTCCGGCTCCGGCATGTCAACAACGTGATCCCTAGACGGGTTCACTTCCTCTTGAGTCTCTTCCACATTGTCATCAATATCAATCCGCACTTCAACATTTGCTTGCACCACATTGTTCGGGGTCTCATCTTCTTGTACCACTTGCTCATCATCCACAAGTTTTTTTGACTTGAGGTGGGTGCATTCCCACCTTTTCCACTCCATGTAGTAACGGCCATGGCATGTCCCATGCTATTCCCACCCTTTGGGTTCACCACCGTGTCACTTGGTAGTTCCCCGTTAGGACGAGTGTTTAGAGCTTGAGAGATTTGCCCCATTTGAACTTCCAAGTTGCGAATTGATGTGTTATGTGAGGCTAGTTGGGCATCGGAGTCGGCATTCTTCTCCATCATTTGTTTGAACATATTCTCAATTCGTCCCATCTCATTGTTGGAAGAACTTGGACCCTGGGAAGGATAAGGAGGCGGGTTGCTCGATTGTTGATACATTGGGGGCCTTTGAGAACCCGACCCCCGAATTGCCTTGATTATTCTTCCATCCCCCTTGGTTGTTGCCTCCCCATATCCTTGGTTGTTTCCACTCCAATTGCCTTGGTTGTTTCCACCACTCTAATTTTCTTGATTGTTGCTATTATTCCAATTCCCTTCATTGTTGCCACCACTCCAATTTCCTTGGTTGTTAGAATTCCAATTACCTTTATTACCTTGAGGTTGCCATTGTTGTTGATGCAGGCCTTGAGAGTTGTTTCTTTGCCCTTGAAAGTTGTTCATGCATTACACTTCCTCGTCTTGTTCATTGTAAGATTCATCTTGATCAAAACCACTATCTTCTTGCACATAATTCTCCACATAGTTTTGTACTTGTGGACCCTTGGGCCTTTTTTTTGTTCACCATCATACTATCTCCCTCCATGGCATTGACTTGCTTAGGACTTTGCACTTGTTGAAGTTGAGCCTTGGCTAATTGATTCATTGTGGTGGTGAACTCTGCAATGGCTTGTCCATGATCATGCAATTCTTTATGTAGGTGAATCACGTTCGGGTCACCTTGAGGAACATTTTCCCTACTTTGCCATGCCGATGAAGTATCCTCCATTTCATCTAAAATCTCACAAGCTTCCATATACAGCTTTGTAATGAAATTTCCATTGGCAAGTTGATTAACCACACACTGATTGGTTGTGTTGATCCCCCGAAAGAAAGTTTGTTGGATCATAGCCTCCGTCATGTCATTATTGGGGCACTCTTTAACCATTGTTTGGTACCTCTCCCATATCTGATGTAACGACTCATTGGGCTCTTGTTTGAATGCTAGAATCTCGTCTCTAAGAGTAGCCATATGCCCGGGAGAAAAGAACTTGGAAATAAATAGCTCTGCCAACTCATCCCATGTATGGATGGAATGGTTTGGAATCTCTCTAACCAATCCAAGGCTTTCCCCCGTAGAGAGAAAGGAAATAGCCTCAACCTTAAAGCATCCTCGGAGACGTTTATCTGTTTACTCCCCCAACAAGTGTCCACAAACCCCTTCAAGTGTTTGTATGCATTTTGACTCGGAGCCTTGGTGAAGAATCCCCGTTGCTCTAGCAATGTGAGCATTACATTCATGATTTGAAAGTTGCCTGCCCTAATGCAGGGCGAGACTATGGCACTTGCATACCCTTCATTCGGCAACACCCGGTGTGGAGCCGCTCTTGGTAGAGGTGGGGTTGAACTGGGACGTTGTCTTGAGGCGATCAACCTCTTCTACTTACTTGAGGTTCCAGAGGAACCTCTTCAACTTGGTCATCTTCAGCATCCACATCCCCCAAAGGCATATTTCGAGTTGATCATTGTTGAGGGCCATTGTTGCACTAACACAGAAGGAAAAGAAGACAATTCACACACAAAACCAAATATATAACTAAATCTATTTAATGCTCCCCGACAACTGCGCCAAAAATTGATCTCGTCCAAGTCACACCTCTATTTAAGGTTATGAAACGGTCGATGCAATAGTAATACCCAACAAGGAGTCAGGGTCGATATTCCACGGGGAGCTATGAATGGGACTTAGGGGTATATATTATAGTGTATGAGCTTGAATTATCTCAAATTGTACTTCCACAAACTTGGGTTGTTTTTATGTCTAATTTAAACTAATATTACCAACTACGAATTGAAACGAGGAAATTGTTTTTGTTGTTTTTCAAATGATATAAAAGGCCTAGGGCTATGACCTCCACCTAGGTGTTTGCCTAACGGGTTGTAAACTTTAAAGCTTATTTTATTGGTCGGGGTGTATCATAGCTATCAACACTTAAGTACCCACTCAATACCTCTCGGTCAGAGAGTGATTTTGCCCAATTTGGTTTTCTCAAGTCCAAATGGGCATTGAAAAAAACGGTTGATAAAGAGCTCAAATCGGGTTTTACTATCTCTAGGTTCAACCCTTTAGTTGGGCTTATCAATATCTCGATTGACTCAATTTCTTGTTAGCCAAGTTTTTCTAGACTAAGTCTCTCTTTCTCAAGTAGAGACTAAGTCAAATAGGCATGAACTAATATTTGCAACCATTCATTCTACAATTAAAAGCAAGAACAAGGCTAAATAATAAACACCCAACTATAAACAAACAACAAATCAGAAACCCATTAAGATTACACTCTAGGGTTAGGTCACAACCCTAGTGAAAATCTACTCATGCTTAAGATAGAAGAAATAGAAGAAGAAATGATAATTAAACCCATATTGATAATTAAAATGATGAAATCTATATTCAAAAAGCTCAAAATAGCAAAAACTACTAAAGAGAGTAAAGAAAACCGTCTACTGTAGCAGCTGATGTCAAAACTTGACCTAAAAAGTAAAACTTATTGATATCCAATTTTACCCTCATTTTTTTCAAAATGTATATATACTTTCAAAATATCATTTGTGCATCATTATCTAGTTTACAAATCTATACAAGCATTTTCTATAATTTTCCATAATTTTTAGAGCTTTTAAATTGATTTTCATGCATTTAAATTACTTGGAATAATTATTTATTATTTCTTCAAATTATTTTTTGGATGACTCAGTTACCTAAAATTATTATTTGCATCTATAATATATGTTTCAAATATTTTTACCTCATTTTTATAATTACATTAGTATTTTTAGGGCTATTTGCACAATCTTGCAATAACAGCCTGTATTTTACAATTGTATTGCATTTGTCATTTTATTCAGGGTCAAAATAATATCCTACATTTTTATAATCTTCTACTATTATTTTAAAATATTACTTTTCATAATGGTCATCTTTTATAATTTATTTAATTGATTTATTAAATTATTTTCCCGTTAATTTTCTATTTTTAAATATGGCCCAAAATTAGGATTAATTTCGGACCATTAAGGTCCAAATAAACCCCTGACCCAACAACCTCACCAGCCAAAGCGATCCAATCCCCCAACCTAGTTCGCAAACCAGCCCCAACCTATTTTAATCCCAGCCGTTGATCAAAATTGATCAAGGGCTCACAACATTTCCCCCATTTCTCTTATAACCCAACCCCGAAACTAGAGACCCATTGGCTCTGCTCAGCCGCTCTCAAACGCTCCTCACCCCACCCGAAACCCTAATCGCTGCCCTCACCAAATCTTCCCCTAATCTCATCAACAATGGGATTCACCCATTATTTACTTACCATACTAGTGTTCCTCCGCTAGTAGGTGTTTCTCTATGATGTTACTTAGTACTTTCCTAAACATGGCAAGTACTATCTCTACGATTCTACTCGTTCACTTCAACCGTTTGAATCTGGACAATATTTAGTCCATATACAGCATGACCATGGCTATATGGGTCCAATTAGATAGGATTTCCGGCCAATCATCGATTTCTGTCAACTAGGGTTTACCTATTTTTTCCCCAATCCGATTTTTATTGTTTCTGTATGTTATTACTTCCTTATTTGTGTTTGATTTTATAGTTTTCCTTGTTTTACTTGTTCGATTTTTGCTACTATGTAAACCCCTCCTCATTCCCCTTGAGGAGAGACCGGAATCGCTATAATCTCACTAAAATTTGAAGCTTTGTTCTGTGGTTCCTTCATTATCTTGTTCTGTGCTTTGTTTTGACCGGATGAAAGCCAAGGTCACTAAGAGTCTACTGTTCGAACTTCTTCTTTGTGCGAGCATTGCTCGGGGTTCTTTTGAAGCTCTTGGGAACTTTGACGCATTGAGGTTCAGGGTTCTTGTGGATTTTTGTTCTTTATTGTTGTTCGTTTAACTGGTAAGCCGCTTGACCTCTTGAGTTTCATCCTTATGTGTCTTTGATTCGCATGTGTTCTCATCTCTGAAGTTCATGGCTTAATGTGTTTCTGGGTTGCTTTTATGCACGACTCTGTTAACTTGGCACTCGTTTTAAGTCTTTTTAGCATTTAACTTTCATCTAATGTTGCTATTTTGGAGATTGTCCAAGTCTAACTGGGATAATCTGACCCTCGTAAGTTCGTTTAAACAGTGTGTTAGTGACTAAATGCTCCTAAATATGACTACTTGCTTCGTCATGAATCTCTGTAATGTGCTTCACATTTGTAATGACTTGTGTTAGAACTCCCTTTGTTAACTATGACATGTTTCTCTGCTATTTTTATCACTCAGCTTGTTCACTTGATTTCATACCCCCTTTAGTGATTTTTTGAGGTTTTAGAACAGTCATCTCAATTTGTTTGAACTGCTTCATGATAAATCTCTAACATAGCCTGGACCTTCTTTAGTTAATTAGTCTACCGTGTCAATACTAGAATACGTACATGTGCTATTTGACATGAGTTCACTTGCTCACATTGCTATGAATCTTTGCAATGTTCGTCTTGCGTATATAATCTGTTTTAATCAGTGTTAAGGCCTTTTCTATCAATTATGATCTTGCATCCCTGTTAACATGTCCTTCAGAATGTCTTTGGCTCACCTAATCCTTGTTACTTCAGTGATTACCTGGTTTGTCATAATGAGTGCTCCCTATCATGTCTCGCTTCCTGATGAGAGTTGACATGTTTATCTTATGACAATAAGATGTATACTTAGCAGAATTTAGACCTCTTAGGTTTTCAACTTGTTTGGTAATTTCTGTCAATCTTGTAAACTTGTTTCTCCCCTAACTCTTTAAATATGTGGTTGTTATTTGTTACTTTATTAAGTGTTGAAATCCCGATGAACCTATTTCTGAGTCTTGCTGAACCTCCTTCTAAGTCTTGTCACCTGTTTGCTTAGTTGCTCTGTGTTCTCAACCGCCCCCCTTAACCATTGTCCAGTCTCTATTATTTGTTACCTATGCTATTCTGAACCTACCATTCCTGACTGGCTGAATGCCAAGGCCACCAAGACTCTTACTACTGACCTTCCTAGTGTGAGCACTGCTCGGGGTCCAATTGAGACCCTTGCGAACTCTGACACACTAGGGTCTAAGGTTCTTTGGCCACTTTGTCCTAATTGCTCAATTTTGCCCCCCTTTCACCTACTGAATAAGCCAATGGGCTTGTGTAAATGGCTCTTTTTTGAATCTCTGATGGCTACTAGGTTTTGACTAATTTTGTGCAAATGAAGATTGTTTTCTGGGTTTGATTGGCTATGACTTCTAGGCTGTGGTAAAGCCTGTTGGATATTAAATTGAAGGTCTGACAGGGCTGGGAATAGTTTGGGCTTATCTTAGGCCCCCACTATAGTTATTTCTATCACTTTGTAATTTATTTCCTTACTGGGCCTGTAATAATTCTGTAATAACAATTGGGGTATTAGTAAAATTGGAAAAATGCGTCTATTCTAATGTTTGCATGAAAGGGTAGAAATCCTGCCTATAGGATCTGAGTGTTTAATGTGCTTAATATGCTTCTCTTTGATGTATTCTGATAGATAACATGCCTATAGGACATAAATAATCTCATTTGCTTACATGTCTATTTTCACACGTTTTTTACTGCCTATCGTACTGCAACACGGTGATTATTTATTCACAATGTTCATGTTAGATACCATGCATATAGGATTACACTGAGTAATAAATACGTGCTCTTCACAATGTTCATGTTAGATATCTTGCCTATAGGATTACATTGATTCATAAATACCTACTCTTTACAATATTCACGTAGATATCATGCCTATAGGAACATAATCAAATTAGCTGCTATTTCTGTTATTCCCATTATACTGCCCGCCTAGAAAGCATGAAAGGATAAAGAACCAGTTTCAAGCGCTAATTCTTAGAAATCCTGCCTATAGGACTCTATCGCTCACCTAGGAAGTATGTTGACAAAACGCTGGTAATTGAACTATCAAACTGTCTCACTGCCTTATTTTGCAAACAAATTAGGAAGCATGCCTATAGGATTTGTAATATTTGTCGTGTTAAGACAACAACACTGCATGCATGTTAAGCTTTAGAATCACATAGAAATTATGCCTATAGGACTTAAAGATTCGAACACGTCTTAATACCACATACTGTTTAACCAGAAATCTGTTTGCGTGCTTTTCCTGCTTATGTGTGGAGGTTACCTGAGCCCCTTTGTTGCAATTACGTGCAGTCCTGTCTGTTTTTGATTATCGCCTAGTTTTATCATTTTGAGCAACTTAGTTGAGTCTAGAACTACCAAATAGTAGGTCCAAAGCCTCTTGGGCCATAGGCATGGGACGGGTAGTGCACGCATAAGGCACGGTTTAGAATCAACTAGTGCGCTTAGGTAAAAACTTAAAGATAGTAATCGGGTAGCAGGAGATGATAGTCTGTACCCGCTGAATACTACGAGTAACACCCCATTTCGAGGGAGTTACGAAGTATTACTTACGTTGCACGGGGTGATCCTTTAGGCTAAAAAAATTTAGGACCCCCCATCCTATTTCTATTCATTTGTAAGTTAAGTGTTTGTATTTATTTAAAGTCTTTTAGTAATGGATTTTTCCAAATTTCTTACTTTCTTTGTCTTTGTTTGACTGACTAATTCATATAATTTGAGTTTGCCCGGGACCCACAGTTTTGGACCTCGAAGAGTGCCTAACACCTTCTCTTTGAGGTAATTTGAGCCCTTACCCGATCTTTGGTGAAGCAAACTGGTTAAATCAGAGGTATTTGCAAATAGGTGCCCTAACGCACCTCAGACCCGTTAGGTGGCCACTCTATCTTTTGACACCCTTCCTTTAAAAGAGTTTCCACGTGTCGAAACCCGATTTCGCGAGAAAAAGGGGCGCGACAGCATGGAGACTCTGCTGGGGATATTTTTAGGCTCTTACCATAAGCAAACTTGGTCTATATGAATTAGTCTTCTCTGATAAACATATCTTTTATTATTTTTGCTCTTACAAGTATATCTCGTTCCCGTTTCCCTTTTATTGCTACCTGTACACCCTTTTCCCCGTTTTCCCTTTATTTGAATATTAATATGCAAATCTCTACTCAATTTGGTCATAACATGCGTTTTCCTTTAGACATTTTTTTTAAGAATTGCTACATCATGTCTCTCCCCACCCTCACTCCCTTGTCTACTGTATTACAATTTCCACGTTGTGCGAACTAACTTCTTCCTTTTTTTTCCTTTCTTTTTATGTCTTTACGTTTCATTCAATACTACATTTACTGCTTTCATCATGCAAAATGTTTGACAACGTGTTGTTTTATCTTTGCATAAAGCATGCTCCACATCATATTCCACTCGTGCGTAATTAATACCATAGCGGCACTTGATGAGAGTCCGCACTCTTCCTAAATCACCCTTTAAATTTGGAAAGGCTTATTTGCGGTAAAACTAGTTGATCAGCAGTGCAGTCGACGGTTTCATGCCTTTCCCTCTCAAGTTTTCCGCTTGAGGTACCGGTCTAGACTCATATAGAAACCCCCACTCTAATATTAACTGTGCATGCATCATGTCCAAACCTAGTATGGGTTAGAATGCTGTCCGCGTAATAATCCGCTAAGGCAAGCCTTGTCCAAAGTCCGCCGGGATTTCCATAATCCCAATGGACACAATCACGATCTGTGCATTATTTGGAGAAAATATGCCAATATGTTGATCATTAACGTGTAAATAGCCAAATCCGGAGGGGGAAGGGGCTAACACTATTTGTTTTGCAGAAATGAGGCATGAAGTCCCCAGGTTCGGCATGGTTCAAAATATCCGACCTTTGCTGCTAGATTGGTGGGAAAATCTCTCACCAAGTGACAAAAATCATGCGAAAAGGGTCCTCGGAAATTTACCCTCCTTGTTAGACATTCAGCCAAACAATGCATTAATTGAGGCCGCCACCATGTTTTGGGATCAGAAGAGAGCCGTCTTTCATTTTGGAAACATAGAAATGACTCCCCTTTTAGAAGAAATAGGAGGCTTCACTGGGCTCCCATGGGCTAGACCTGGTTTGTTGTACCGAAAAATCGCACTTCTCGAGGTTTTTTGAAAATGATGGGTTTTAGGAAAAATGACGAGTTAATCTATCTGAAGAAGTCTTACATACCATTTGATTTCCTTTATGAGCGTTATGGGCACAACAAGTCATATCGCCTTTATCATGACGAGTTTGCCATCACTTCTTTGGGTTGGAATCACCGCCTAGTTTTTATGTTCATTGTCTGCTTTTTGGGGATGCTGGTATTTCCGATACAGGGAGAAAGGATCCACACTCGCCTAGCTATGGTCACTAAGACCTTAATGGAGGGGATTGAGGGGCAAACTACACTATTGTCCCTATGATTTTTGCTGATATGTACCAGGCTTTAGACCGTTGCAAAAAGGGTATAGGCATTTCGAAGGTTGCAATCTGTTAATGCAAGTATGGTTATTGGAACACCTTCAGAGAGGAGAATACCGTCAGGAATTTCGGCGACGACCATGGAATGACCACATAGCCTATCACTATCCGAAGAGAATGACTTTTATCCCAAACAGGTTTGTGCAACCAGAAAACGCTGTGAGCTGGGTACATTTCTTCAGCAATCTGACTGATGACAAGGTACATTGACGTTCGAGTTGTTCCCTAGCAGTGAATTCATCACCTGGTCGAGAGATACTCCTCAACTAGTGCTAATCGGATTGAGGGGGATCTATCCTTATGACCCTATCAGGGTTGTGAGGCAAGCTGGGAGAAAACAAGTTATACCACGAGTTTCTAAATTTGTTCATTACAAAGCGGTCTTCTAGGGAAACACCATTCCATTCAAGTTTTAGGCACAACACATGTGGCATCAAAAGATCGTTGTGGAGAAAGATACCATCGAGCCAGATCGGTATCATGCCGGTCATGTGTACTTCTATCCATCATGGTTGGTAGATGATATTGTGGGGGATGTCAAGCCAGGGATTAATTTGAAGAATAGGGTTATAGACAACGCTGCTGAAGCACAAGTCAAATACAGGATGTTGTGCAATTTCGAGTCTGAAGCCAGGCATTTAGAACAACATAATGTGGACATGGAAGCAATCAACGAGTGGAAAGAAATCGCTACTAAATCAATAGAGAGGCTGGAATATTTGGAGCAGGGATTGATGGAGCTCGAGGGAACGATGAGGAAAAGGATCTCGGACTGTTATAATGCAGAGGGCAACGAGTGAGGGCATCTAGCAAGGGCGTATCTACTGCTGGACATGCGCGACCTAGGGAGTTTGATCGATGGACCAAAGAAGGCCATGCATGGAGAAGGTGCCTCTAGGACCAAATAGAATAGGAATGATGTTTTTACTTGCTTTCTAGAATCTTTTTAGACTTTGGTTGTAATAAGGCAAGTGCCATTAGTGACTCTTTATAATTATTGTTGTTTTAGTAGAGATTTGGTTCATTTATCATAATAATGAAATGACGCAGTTATTGGCATCGATTTTCTCCAAATATATATGTCACTTAGGCCTACCTCGGGCACAATGAGGTTCCCTAAACTAGGACACGAAGTTATAATTCCGCAATATGTGTTTAAATACCGCAAATATCCCTTTAATGCTCCTTACTGACTTATTTACCTTTTTTGTTTTCTTCTTTTCTTTGTTTGTTTATTCCCATCCCCTAAGGTTGGTTCGTACATACTGGCATCATTAGCATATCATAACAGATCTAGAGGTCCTCCACCACCTCCTCCTCCAAGTGATCCTAATTGCAAGGAAAAAACCAGAATGGACGGTATGATTGGTATTAGGAAAGACAACGCTACGCATGCAGAGAATGTCGAGTCTTCGGATGGTCGAAGTACTCTGGCACAGAATGACTTGGTTTTACGGTTAGAACAGAAGATATTGGAGTTACAAAGGGAACTTGATCAGGTCGGGAACTTGGCAAAACTTTCCCTTACCCTGAATGTCACCAACATCAAACAGCAAAACGCCCAAAATCCAGCACCTCCCCAGAACACACAAAACCAAAAAAATCCTCCCGCACCTCATCAGTATGCCACACCTCCGCAAATCCAAATCCTCCGCCAGTACCGACCCATCCACAACATCATTACCATCCAACCCATAATCCACAAACCACCACCTACCACACTTCTCAAAATGCACCACAACCTACCCCTGATCCCCAAAACTCAACCAACGACCACCACTATGCCCTAATTCCTAGAGTCCATCAAAGCAACCCATATACGTGAAAACTTTACCCCACAATCCACAACAAACCCTATACATACCTGAATCTACCGAGAAGGACCTTCTCATCAAGAATATGTTGGAAGAACTCAAGAAACTTACTAGTCGAGTCCAAGGTGTTGAAGGCAGTAAAGGCGTCGAAGGTTTGAATTATG
Organism: Nicotiana attenuata; assembly: GCF_001879085.1. Taxonomy (NCBI): domain Eukaryota; kingdom Viridiplantae; phylum Streptophyta; class Magnoliopsida; order Solanales; family Solanaceae; genus Nicotiana; species Nicotiana attenuata. The sequence goes on from NW_017672532.1 coordinate 82,088, forward strand.
AGGATTTCTGTATTCAGCCGGACATAGAACTACCAGAAGGTTACAAACCTCCTAAGTTCGAAATGTTCGACGGGACAGGTGATCCGAAGGTACACCTGATAACATATTGTGACAAGCTCGTAGGGGTTGGTAAAGATGAAAGAATCTGCATGAAGCGGTTCATGAGGAGCCTCACTGGAGACGCGCTGTCCTGGTACATCAGTCAAAACCCGAAGAAATGGGTTAACTGGTGTGACGATCCAAAGGGTCATCACCTGTTTTTTATTAAATTCTATGACTCTGAGGCCTTGAAAACCTCATTTAGAGTTGCCTCGATTTGCGTGCGCAGTCCGGGCGCGTAACCGGAAAGCTTAAATATGAAATTCTATAAAAAATGCTAAGTTTTGATGTTAAAATGAATAAATTTGACCTTGGTCAACGTTTTGGGTAAACGGACCCGGGCCCATGATTTGACGGTCCCGGAGGGTCCGTAGGAAAATATGGGACGTGGGCGTATGCCCGGAATCGAATTCTGAGGTCCCGAGCCCGAGAAATGAATTTTTTTTTTAGTAAAAATGGTTTTCTGAAATTGTTTTAGGAAATTGGAAATGAAAACTGATTAGAAAGCGATGGTATCGGGCCCGTATTTTGGTTCCGGCGCCCGGTCCAGGTCTTATATATGTTTTAAGTCCTTCCTGTGAAATTTGGTTGAAAAGGTACGTCGTTTGACGTGATTCGGACCTAATTTGGAAAATTTGATGTTTTATGAAGTTTGAAAGAATTCATGGATCTTGAGGTTTAATTCAATGTTTATGATGTTATTTCGGCGATTTAATCGCACGAATAAGTCCGTAGAATATTTTTGAGGTTGTGTACATACTTGGGTTGGAGTTCCGAGGGCTCGGGTGAGGTTAGAGTAGGTTCCGGGATGCCTTAGGCTTAGAAAATAAGATGTTGCAGGTTCAGGAGTTGCAGGTCTCTGAAACATCTAATGCGGTCCGCGTGAAATCGCGTGCGACCGCGGAGGGGCCAGAGCGGCCGCGGTCGCCTTTGTGCGGGGTGCGGTGAAGGCTTTGCGGCCGCATCGGCTTTGTGCGGTAGGGTGCTGAACTGTAGGTCTTCAGGTAAGCCTGTGCAGCCGCTGTCCATTTAATGCGGTCCGCACAGGGGGTCTCAGAGGGGTATAAATAAACGGGATTTTTAGTCATTTCTCACTTTTCAAAACCCCAAAAACATAAGAGGCGATTTTTCAAATAACCTTTCTTCTCCAAAATATTGGTAAGTGATTTCTAACTTATTTTGTTCACTCCTTAACATATTTTAACATGATTTCAACTTAAAATCAAAGATTTTCATGGGGGAAATTGGGTGTTTTGGGTAGAACCTAGGTTTATCAAAAATTGGGGATTTGGACCTCAATTTGAGGTCCGATTTCAAAACAAATTATATATTTGAGTTCGTGGGGGAATGGGTAATTCGGTTTTGGTTCGAACCTCGGGTTTTGACCACGTGGGCCCGGGGGCGATTTTTGACTTTTTGGGTAAAACTTTGTAAAACTCATTTTCATGCATTGGGGTTGATTCATTTAGTGTTTATTAATGTAATTAAGTAATTTGTGATTTGATACGAGCGAATTGGCGGTGGAATCAAGGGGTAAAGCTATAATTGAGGCTTGAGTTGCGTTCAAGGCATCGAGGTAAGTGTTTGGTCTAACCCTAGCTTGAGGGATTAGGAATTGAGTCTTTGCTATTTGCTTCTTGTTGAGTACGACGTATAGGCATGGTGACGAGTATCTATACGTTGGTGTCGAGCATGACCGTTAGTCTTAAATTGATAGTTGTTGTGTTCTTAAATGACACTTCGGATGTTTTAAATTGGTGACTGTTGATATTGAGTAAAGATTTAGTTTATTCTCGTGGACTTTATTTATGCTTGAGTACTGGTATTAATCGAGCTGAGTAAGAGTTGAGCTAGGATTTGGTTATAGCTGATTCTCCCTTGCCGGGATGGCTGTTTTGATATTGTTGTTCCCTTGCCGGGAAATTATTATTATATTGCTTTCGTTTCTTTGCCGGAAATTTTACTGTGACTTTTTGTTGACTTGAAATGGGAGTGGGTGGTACGCCTACCACAAGATATTAATGACATGAGAGCGGGTGGTACGCCTACCACAAGTTATTGATTGAAATGGGAGCGGGTGATACGCCTACCACAAGATTTATGAAATGGGAGCGGGTGGTACGCCTACCACGAGATTTATGAAATGGGAGCGGGTGGTACGCCTACCACGAGATTAATGAAATGGGAGCGGGTGGTACGCCTACCACGAGATTTAATGAAATGGGAGCGCGTGGTACGCCTACCACGAGATTTAATTATTGAGAAATGGGATCGGGTTGCACGCCTGCAACGATATATGTACTGACAGTGAAATCTGCTTTTATTTCCCTTATCCGTGTTAGAGTTAAATTATTGATGTCCTTTATTATTTTCTTGAAATTCTGTAATATCTGCTATCCCCGAAGCATGTTCCCCTCCTATTTAAAATGTTTGTTCTTGCTATTTTCCCGTTGTAGATATATATATAACTGTACAGGTTTACGTGGTAGTCATGTCTAGCCTCGTCACTACTTCGCCGGGGTTAGGCTAGGCACTTACCAGCACATGGGGTCGGTTGTGCTGAGACTACACTCTGTGCTCTTTTGCATAGATCCAGGTACCGGTCAGCAGCAGTAGCTCGGGAGCCAGCCTTCAGTTTATCGAGACTCCGTGGTAGCCTTGCAAGCGTCCGCAGGCCCGACGTCTCCTCTATCTTATATTTCATTCTGTTATCTCATGTTTCCAAGACAAACAGTGTTATATTTCTTTCAAATTGTTGTATTTAGCACTCTTAGTAGTCCGTGGATGATGTGACACTAGTTTTTGGCTAGAGGCACAAGTTGAATTCCGCATAATTGTTCAGCTTATTTAGTTTAAGTCTTCCCCTTTAATTTCATATTCTGCTGTTATTAAAATATTTATCGCTTGTTGTTTTGAATGATAAAAAGGAGTTAAAATAAAAGAGTTAGGAGTTTATGATATGTGGCTTGCCTAGCTTCTACGAGTAGGCGCTATCACGACCCCCGAGGGTGGGAAATCCGGGTCGTGACAACTGGGTAAGCATGGCGTCAGATTTTATGAATTGGTTCATGTTCAATACAGAAAATGCGCCAGACGTCTTCTACATTCAGAATCTTAAGAAGAAGCCAACAGAAACTTTCCGCGAGTACGCTACTCGATGGAGATTAGAAGCTGCGAAAGTAAGGCTAGCAATAGAAGAAGAACAGATGAATAAGTTCGTTGTCCGAGCTCAGCATCCACACTATTACGAGAGGCTGATGGTTATTGAAAACCATAAATTTTTCGACATCATCAAATTGGGAGAAAGAATAGAAGAGGTAAAAGCGGAATGGTAACAAATTTTGGGGCACTAAAGGCTACAAACAAAGCCTTGCAATCGGGCGGTATTTCTAAAAAGAAGAAAGTAGGGGCAGTGATGGTATCTCAAGGTCCGAAGTCTCCCCTCATATACCAAACACCACCATCCACATATCAGCCTTCACCTTCCAGATACCAACAACCCGCCACCACTTACCATACTTATATCACTTAGCCAGCATAGTACCCCTCACCACCAGCCCGCCAAAACTACCAAAAACCAAACCAAATTTTGACTGTTGACCGTCTAGACAATACACTCCTATTGCTGAACCCATCGATCAATTCTATGAGAGACTGAATGCTACCGGTTATGTCACTCCTATTCCCATCGTTGCCATGGAAAATTCCTCTCAGTGGGTCAATACAAACAAGACATGTGCCTACCACTCGGGCATGAAGGGTCATACTATCAATGAATGTCGCACTTTGAAGGATAAGATCCAGACGTTGATTGACACCAAGGTTATACAAGAAAAAGAGGCTGCACCTAATGTCCGCAACAATCACCTCCCGGATCACAGGGACGAGGGGGTAAATGTGATCAAAATTGATGAAGAATGGATTTGGAAGGATCAATCGGGCTCATTCATGAAGGGGATGAACCTAAAATACCTCAAGTCATTCTCACACCTATCGTGGTGCAGATTCAGTCACCAATTGAGGTCGAAGTAACCGCACCGACCCCGTTTGAGGTTGAAGTAATAATGCCCTCAGCTACGCCAAATCCGTTTGAGGTAGAAGTGACCACACCCTTCACAGTGAAAGTAGCACCTACACCGTCCTTCAAATCCAATGCTATACCTTGGGACTATGCGGCAGAGGCAAGAAGGAAAGGAAAAGGGAAAATCGAGGAAACAGGTGCAACACAAGGCATGACCAGAACTGGTAGGGTTTACACGCCCGAGCATTTAGGATGAACAAGTAAAGAAGCCGCTTCCAAACAGACTATCATTGAAACTGACCCGAATGATCTTTAGAGAAAGGTGCAAGCAAGACAATATTCTGTGGTTGATAATCTGAACAAAACCCCTACTCAGATATCCATTCTATCACTACTACATATATCTGAGGTGCATAGGAATGCATTGGTGAAAGTGTTGAACGAAGCCTATGTACCCAACAACATCACTAGCGGAGAAATGGCCAACATGGTAGGACAAGTATTGGAAATCCACAAGATCACTTTTCACGAAGACGAGCTACCACCACAAGGAATGAGTCACAACAGGGCACTACATATCATAGTGTAGTTTGAGGATAAATTCCTCGCCAGGGTCCTGATAGATGGGGGTTCGAGTCTCATCATTTGTCCATTGACTACTTTGAAGAGGTTGGGTAATGGTTTTCATGAGATACAAGCAGGAACTATGAACATGAGAGCATTCGATGGGTCCCAAAGGGCAACTATTGGGGAAATCAACCTATGCTTGCAGATGGGCCCGACTTGGTTTGATGTTGAATTTCAAGTTTTGGACATATCCGCAACATACAATCTGCTGTTGGGATGACCGTGGATACATGCTGCTGGGGCCGTTGCCTCTACTCTACACCAGGTCGTAAAGTTTGAATGGAATCATGAGGAAGTAATCATCCACGGGGACAGAAGCAATCCCGTTTATACCAATCAGACTGTTTCGGTCGTCGAGAATAGAAGGAAGTTGGGTGGAGAAACGTACCATCGCATCAAGCACGTCAATGCAATTGAGAAAGAAAAATGGTGGAGTAATAAGATTGAAAGCATATTTGTATGCGGTGAAATCGGAGGGTCCAATTTCCCGTTATCGCGACATCTCAGAAACACGTCTCGAGGGCTCGAGACTATGCCCGAGCTCCCTCCCTCGAGGGTCGTCAACGCTCGACCTCGGGGCAGTAAAGACTGACGGTTATGATGAAAGTGGGGAGTTCCCAAGTTACGTGACTAGAGCTGACAAAGCCTAGTAGACTAGTCTGAAAACGAATCAAGGCATTAGGTGGCTATACCTGTCCCATATCTTTGTAATTAATACATTTTGTACTACGTTGGGATTTCCCCTCCTATATAAAGGGGATCCCTGTCATTTTGTAGATATCGGTCGGTCCATACTAAAATATACAAGAACATTCTCTCTGCTTTCTAACACATTCTCTTGAGTTCATTACTGTGCTTATTGCTTGCATTCATTGTGTTCTATTTATTGTTCATCATTTATTGCTTATTATTGGCCATAAAGAGCCGTCATTGATTTTATTCCAACTGTTAGTCACCCATCGAGTACCCTCGTTAGCTCCCAGCCAAGCACCCGACTCGACCCCGAGACCCCCGAATAGGCGAGCTCGAGGCCCAGATTGGCAGTTATTCGGTTCGATTAACATCTTGTTTTAAGCTCTTTTCTTGCTTCTAAGTCTTTCACATAAAATCAATTGCTCAACAACTAGCATAAAAATAGATCACGTATTTTTAGAATCCCATAATCAAATTTAATTATTATTACCATTTTCACGGTAAACAGTTTGGCGCCCACAGTGGGGCTAAAAATAATAGTGATTATTTTCTTGCTAGTCTCGCTACACAATGCAAGTTATCTTTCACACTTTTTCTTTCCCAAGATCTTTGATTTCAGGTCAAAATGTCTGATTCAGTAAACAACAATCTTGAGAACCATGGAGAAAATGGTGTTGACGTCCCAGGTGTTGATGTACCACCACGAAACCCTGAGAACGCACCAGAACAAATTCCCGTGGACGCGGTTTCACGTGACGCTCAACACGTCGAAATAAGCTCCCACACCAGCAGGAGCATACACCAAGGCGACTAACAAGAAGCTCAGATAACCCCAGCTAGGGAAGAACGGGAGGTTAGCCTTCACGTTATTTTTGAAATGTTGCAGGCACAACAGCTGGCTATTGCTCAGCTGCAATGTCTTTAGAGAACTCCTAGCATGGTAGCACCGGGGACGGCTCTCCCAGCCGAGCAGGTACCAGAGAGGTCAAGCAACAATGGGTCAGCAGCCGACCCCGCCATCATAGAGATACTCGAGGACCTCACGAGGAGGATCGAATTGGGCGAGAAGAAGATAGAGGCTAATGACAAGAAGGTCGAGACATATAACTCCAGGGTCGACAAAATTCCGGGCGGACCCGCGATGGTGTGGATTCGAAGAAGTTCGTACAGAAGCCGTTCCCACAGGAAGCGGCTTCGAAACCCATTTCGAAGAAGTTCATAATGCCAGACCTCCCGAAGTACAACAGAACCTCGGACCCCGATGAGCACGTTACTGCTTACATCTGTGCGGTAAAAGGCAATGACCTGAGGTACGACGAGATCAAGTCCGTCCTGCTGAAGAAGTTCAGGGAAGCGCTTTCTAAAGGGGCAATGATGTGGTATCACAACCTGGCCCAAAACACAATAGATTCATTTGCCATGCTGGCGGATTCTTTCATTAAGGCACATGCCGACGCCATCAAAGTAGCAACATGGAAATCCGACATCTTCAAGATCAAGCAAAGGGAGAATGAAATGCTATGAGAGTTCGTATCTCGCTTTCAAATGGAACGGATAGAACTACCGCCAGTCTCCGATGACTGGGCAGTGCAGGCCTTCACTCAAGGTATGAATGAACGAAGCTCGGCGGCTTCGAAGCAGCTAAAACGGATTCTGGTTGAATATCCTGCCGTGACCTGTTAGACGTTCATAATCGATACCAATCGAAAATCAGGGTCGAGGACGACCAACAAGGAGCCCCCTCGGGCTCGGTAAACCCAAGCAGGCTTCTGGCGAAAGAGCCAAAGCCAAACAAAGAAAGGTACCAGCCGTACACCGAAGATAGGAGAAACGCCCCGAGGCGCAACATACCCGCAATAATCGAAGAATGAATCGAGGGCAGAGTCCTCGGGGACTCATCAACAGAGCCGGATCCGATAGGCACACGGGGCCAGCGGAGGCACCTCGCTTGTCGGAATACAACTTCAACATCGACGTATCAGACATCGTGTTCGCCATCAGTAAAATCAGAGATGCCAGGTGGCCCAGGCCTGTGCAATCAGATCCTTCACAAAGAAATCATAACTTAGTGTGTGAATTTCACAACACGCACGGCCAGAGAACCGAAGATTGCCATTAGCTCCGGGAAGAAGTAGCCCGACTACTAAGCAAAGGTCACCTCCGAGAATTCCTCAGCGATCGGGCTAAAAACTAGTTTCGAGAAAGAGAGGCGACAAGGAAGAATGAGACAAATGAGCCACAGCATGTCATCCACATGATCCTGGGAGGCATCGACGAACCACAAGAACCCGCGATCAGAAGAACAAAAATATGCATCACTAGAGAAAAACGAACCCGGGGTTACATACCCGAGGATGCCCTCACATTCAGCGACCAGGACAGCGAGACCTTGTCTTAACCTCACAACGATGCACTGGTAATCTCTTTCCTTGTAAATACATTTCAAATTAAATGTGTACTCGTGGATCCAGGTAGCTCGGCCAATATTATCAGGTCGAGAGTGGTAGAGCAGCTCAGGGTTCTCGACCAAATCATGTCCGCCTCCCGAGTCCTCAACGGATTCAACATGGCGAGCGAAACAACAAAAGGGGAAATCAACCTCCCGGTCAACGTGGCAGGCACAACCCAAAATGCCAAGTTTCATGTCATTGAAGGAGACATGAGGTACACCGCCTTGCTTGGAAGGCCATGGATACACTGTATGAGAGCAGTACCATCCACCCTCCATCAAATGATGAAATTCCCGACAAAGGAGGGGATTAAAACCGTCTACGGGGAGCAGCATGCGGCAAGGGAAATGTTCACAGTGCACGACGTAATGCCGACACCAGTGCCTCCACCCTCAAAGGAGCCAAAGGATTATCAAACAGTAAAATAGCGATAGCAAGCTACGCCCTCAGCTAAGTCCGAACCAAACGAAGCAAAGGACCGTACCGCGTCCTCATGGCAAACGATCGAAACATCGCCGGCACATTCTACACTAAGGTATGACCGTCTCCTTTCACTTTCAATTACATTCTACATTGACCTAAGTGCAGGTATTCGATCGAAACGGCCAAGGCACTCTCCAACTTGAAGGCCTTAGGTTTGAAAACCATGCGTTGCACTCTTTTCCTTCGACCGAGTTTTTATCCCAAAAAGGGTTTTACCGGCAAGGTTTTTAACGGGGCAAGATCCATATGCTACCTAAGGAAGACTCAACAATGTATTCAAGGCTTCTTTTGCAATCAACCTCAAATACTGGGGGGCATCCCCCCCGGAAGGTCACCTACTCGGAGAAGCCAAGATATGCCGAATGGGGTCTCGATAGGAAAATAATATACCCGGCCAAACGGTCAAACGAACCGTGTCCGCATAGAGCAACCAAGCCCCTAACAGCAAAGGCATGTATACTTGTACCAAGTAATCGAAGAATACTTTCCATCAAAGCATTTCATGCTACAAGAGAAACTCGGTATTTTTGCAAAAAACAGCTCTCTATCAAAAACATCCCGAACACTCGGGGACTAGCGTCGACAACTCAAAGTACTGCGACCCCCGGGTCTGAGCTCCTAACTCATAAGCCCTCAATGAGGCAACACTTAGATCACAAAATAGCTCTAGAGCCAAAAATGTCCCGAACACTCGGGGACTGGCGTCGAAAACTCAAAGCCACATGACCTCCGGGTCGGAAACTCCAGAATCGTAAGCCCCCAATGAGGCAATACAAAGTTTGCAAATAATGGCTCCCGAACCGAGAAATCCTCGATAACTCGGGGACTACCGTCAATCGCCATCTCCATCGTAATGGCTCCCGAGCCGAAAAATCCTCAATAACTCGGGGACTGCCGTCGATCGCCATCTCAATCAACTTATTAGAAATTCGAGGCCGTAAGACACCAAATAGGCAGCCTCGGTCTCGTAAGACCTGCATAAGGCAACGACAATATCTGTAAGACCTCAAGCAAGGCATGAACCATAATTGTACCAAGCATCCAAAACTATAAGACCTCAAAGGTATGAAAAACTTATAAGACCTTACCAAAGGCATAAACTCGATCTCAAATTTTAGGCTATATATCGAACTTGTAAGACCCCTAAAAAGGCATACCCTCGATATACGCCGAAACTATTTCACTCGGGACTTAAAGGCTCCGGCAGAACACAAACGACCACAGTCGAAAGGTTGTACCAGCCAAGCTAACACGACTCGGGGACGCCCGATCGCCGCTACAAAATCACAGGCCTTCAATTACTTCGAATCTACTTCGAAAAGAACCGGTTAAATAGGCTACCCTCGACATCGGCAAAAGAGCTTCGACCATGTCAGCTCTTAAACACTAGCTTTGAGCTACTAAGCCTCCGAGCCAAACCTCCCGAGGTGCTCGATTATCGCCATATAACGGCTCGCTATCGAGGCTTTTTTATTAAACCGTCGAAGAGTCAAGCAAACACTTTCAAAAAATCCTTATCAAGGGAAAAATAAAGCCTACATAAAGGTCGCATCGACCCAAAGCATAAGAGCCATTGTCGCCAACCCACATAAAAGGTCGCTTCGACCCAAGGCGTAAGAGCCATTGTCGTCATCCCACATAAAAGGTCGTTTCGACCCAAGGCATAAGAGCCATTGTCGCCAGCCCACTTAAAAGGTCGCACCGACCCAAAGCGTAAGAGCCACTATTGCCAGCTTGAAATTCAAAAACTTGAGGGTCGAACGAGCTCGAGTCAAAACCCGTTTGGGAGACTGAACCCAAAACAGTTAACTAAATCTGCCTAAGAGCAAAAGCGTAAGAGCCATTGTCGCCGGCTTATACTAAAGGTCGCATCAACCGAGCGCGTAAGAGCCCACGGGCCAGCCTGATAAGCCCCAGGGCCATACCATGAATCTAAGGATTCCTCTTAACTCAAAGACCAGTTCATCTGGCTAAAATCAAGGCAAAAAGAAATGCAGGAGAAACAAAACCGCGAGGTCTCCTCTTTATACATATATGCAAAAAAAAAATACAACCTCCATTTACAACATACTCAGAAAGTACTATGTACAGAATCGGAAAGTGAAATCTACGTCCCCCTCGGGGACTATGGCCCGTCGGCCTCATCTTTGCTATTCTCGATGTCGGACAAAAGTAACCGAGCACCGTGTTCGTCCGCCCTCGCCCGCTTCACCTCTTTCGAGAGGTAAAATCCCCTAGCACAGATCTCTTCGAGGGTTTTCCTTCAAGACTTACACCGAGCATATTCCTTGCTCCTGCCCTTGCGGTCGAGAACCTTTCTCAGTTCAGCTTGAGCACCGGCAACATCATTCAAATAGACCACCACTTTCTGGTCAGCTGCGGTTCGGCTCATTACCGCTTCAACCCGGGCACCCACAACCTCGGCCTTTATCTTCAAAAGCTCAGACTCGTGCTTCGTAATCATATCTTCTCGAACAGAGCAATTATCATGAACTAAGTGAAGTTGAACCTCAAAAGCGGAGGGTTTAGTTAGAGCACCTTTCCCCGCAGAAGCCTGAACCTCCGCCTAAGCCTTTAGCCCATCATACTCGTGCTTGGCTCGGCCAGCTTCGTTCCGAAGGCGCTCCAGGTCCTCTGTCTTCTTCTATACCTGGAAAGAAACAAAACATTAGCCTTAGGAGCTAGAAGAAAGAACACACACTCCCTCGGAACAAAAACTACTTGCTCCTTCAAATAGGTCAAATAATTCAAGCTCCGACTCGCCTCATACCGTAAGCGTGCCAGCTCGACTTCCCTTTCATCATAAAGGAGCCTAAGGGATTTCTCCTCATCCAGAGCTTTCCGCAGCCTGGCCTCACGGCGAAGCAGCTTGGACTTAAGTTTGTCAAAAGCCTGCAACGGAAAACTCAATAAAGAAGGGAAGGCACGAAACTCGAAAGGCCTGTGCCAAAACTCACCGCAGAGTGAAGCCGCTGGGCTTCCTCGAAGGTCGAGCGCACATCTGCTAGCCTGGCCCCCTCAGCTCCGAAAGAGTCGACCCCGGTCGAGGCATGATCGCTCGGTGTATGTGATCCCGGATTTCGAGTATCCCTCAAAGTACCTCCGACGGAAAAAGAGGATGACAGCGCAGGAGAAATCCCCTTTCCAAAGCTAGAAATTACGGACACGGCAGGCTCAGTCAATACTTCCACTTCGGTTCCCCGATCCAGGTTCACCTTGCTTTGAGCACCGTCGCCCTGCAAAGGTATCTCTTGCTTATTGTTATCATTCTTTAGCCCAGAAGCTAGTAACCCTTCTCCCTCTCCAAAGGGGAACGGCCTCGCCTCAGAAGGCTCCCCGGTACCTACAATAACAGGGTTAGTACGCAGAAAGAGAAAGTGCTTTTCCAACTGAAAAAGGGAAGGGAACAAATCGCACAACACATGCCATGATGTTTCGCCCTCCATCTGCCCCTAGACAAAGCTCGCTATTTACTCTCATCGCAGATCGTGTGGGCCGCCAACTCCTGAGCCCAATTTGGCAGATCAGGGACCTCGCACGACATCAATGAAATTGTTGCAGAAGAGGGAAAGAGGGCATATTTACGGAACACTCTTTCGCCATAATTGAAAAACTGCGAAGGCACGAGTGTACAACTTACGTGTATAACTCCATTCCTCAGGGAATGGCATAAACTCCACGGGGATAATATCAACAGCCCGTACTCGCACGAGTCGGATCATCCACTCCCGGTCTCCATCTTCTTCATCATCCACAACGAAAGGCATGGTCAACTGGCATCGTAACGTTAGCAGACCTCGATGGTGAAAAGGCCAGTACATCCTGATAAGATTACTAAGCGTGAATTCAAGCCCTGCCTTCTCTGCAAAAAACCTCATCATCAACACTATCCATCAGGAAGAAGTTAGGCTCCAGGAAGCCATTGGCATCATTGCAAATCCCGAGGTGGTACCCGACCTCGAGGACCTCCACAAAAAGAAGACAGGCTCCAGGTAAACCATTAATATCACTATAAGTCCCGAGATGGTACCCGATCTCGAGGACCTCCACCAAGAGGAAGATTGGCTCCAGAAAGCCATCAAAGTACCCGATCTCGAGAATTTCCACCAAAAGGGAGATAAGCTCTAAGAACCTACTCATATGGGTACAGCCTCGAAGCATCCGAGCAATCCCCGCGGGGTCTAAAAGGCTAAGTCTCGTTCCAAAGGTGCAAAGTCCTACTCTTATTCAACTAAAAGTCGTGGGTCTCGACGGTCCGAGTTTACCAATCCAATACGGGCTCGGTCCAAGGATTGACAAAGGGTGCCACGGGAAATCGTGTTAGTCATTCAAGAGCCGGAGGGAATGCTCGCACTCGGGCTCGATATTCGCACCCATCGGTGGAGTCATGAGTCCGGATTCTCCGTAAACACAGGTCAAATGAGATATAGCATAAATCAGAGGCAAATTGAAGAAACATCTTTATGTTCATAAGCACATGATTACGAAAGCCCGCGCAGGTGAATAATTCTGAAAAAGTCGACTGACGGGACATCTCAGTTATTGTAAAAGGCTTCACTCGGGATGTCCGAAGAGATGGATATCAAGATCGTTTCTTATCGTTCTACTCTAAAAAATGCGGGGCTTATCTATATACGGTGAAATCGGAGGGTCTAATTTCCCGTCATCGCGACACCTTAAAAACACGTCTTGAGGGCTTGAGACTACGGCCGAGCTCCCTCCCTCGAGGGTCATCGACGCTCGACCTCGGGGCAGTATAGACCGACAGTTATGATGAAAGTGGGGAGTTCCCAAGGCACGTGACTAGAGCTGACAAAGCTTAGTAGACTAGTCTGAAAACGAATCAAGGCATTAGGTGGCTATACCTGCCCCATATCTTTGTAATTAATACATTTTGTACTACGTTGGGATTTCCCCTCCTATATAAAGGGGATCTCTGTCATTTTATAGATATCAGTCACTCTATATTAAAATATACAAGAACATTATCTGTCCTTTCTAACACATTCTCTTGAGTTCATTACGTCGCTTATTGATTGCATTCATTGTGTTCTATTTACTGTTCATGATTTATTGCCTATTATTGGCCATAAACAGCCGTCATTGATTTTATTCCAACTGTTAGTCACCCATCGAGCACCCTCGATAGCTCCCAGCCGAGCACCCAACTTGACCCCGAGACCCCCGAATAGGCGAGCTCAAGGCCTCGATTGGCAGTTATTCGGTTTGATTAACATCTTGTTTTGAAGCTCTTATCTCGCTTCTAAGTCTTTCACATAGCATCAACTGCTTAACAACTAGCATAAAAATAGATCACGTATTTTTAGTATCCCATAATCAAACTTAATTGTTATTAACATTTTCACAGTAAACAATATTGTTATGGTCATGTTACGAACCCGGCAGGGGTCTCGGCAAGAATCTCCAAGGGATTACCAAGCCGGTACTGTTAAAGCATCATGGTACGACTTTTGGACTTGGATATCAGTACACCTGGCAGGAGTACAATGACTAGACGCCGCCTTGGCGTGGTCCTTATTACCCTCTTGAACAGCCAATATCGCATTTGCACCAGACATTTCAACAGACTAACGTGATATGGGGATTTGAAGAAGATGAGGCTTTAGCTGGCCTGAAGAATCTATTTCTGGACGACGAAGACATGGATTGCAATGCAATAGTTGAGGAGGAGGTGGAGGAAGACCTTACAATTCAGACCGTGGGAAAAGGAACTGTTCTCAAGAACTGGACTGCTGCACCGTCTCGGGCCCGTCGAGTTCTTGGGTACCCTGGTAATTAGCATGATCTATTTTTAAAAAAGCAATTTTAAGCATTTAAGACATTTTAAGTATTTTGTTTTGAATGTATTTTGTTCTGAAATAATTGCTCGAGTCATCGAACTGTACTTGTTTGATGTTTTCAAGATTTATTTAATGCATTGCTATTTTAGTATTCATTATTGTCCTTTACATTTCTCTAAAGCATTATTATTACTAATCGTGATGAACCAACAACTGTGACATGTAATGAGAAAACGCAACATAAGGATAGTGATTCAGAGGAAATAGAAGAAGAAGATTTAATACCTGAGGAAATTGTCAGAGAAGTGGAATATTTTGAGAACAAGCCTAAGTCCAATCTGGACGAAACAAGATAGTCAATTTTGGAGATTCTAAAATAGTAAAAGAAGCTCGCATAAGCATTGACCTGTCACCATCAGAGAAAGAAGGGTACATCTGTTTCCTGAAAGAGTATGAAGATATTTTTGCATGGTCTTAAGATGATATGACTGGTTTTAGCACGACTATAGTGGCTCATAACACGAAATGGGTTGAGGCTGCATCTTACAAGGCTGTAACCAAGAAATTCATCAAAGATTTTGTCACGGATCGTATTGTTTGCCGATCTGGGTACCAGAATCCTTCATCACCGACAATGCCGCCAACCTCAATAGTGACTTAATGAAAGCCATGTGTGAAACCTTCAAAATCAAGCATAAGAATTCAGCAACATACATGCCTCAAGTGAATAGAGTTGTGGAGGCCGCTAACAAGAATATCAAGAAAATATTGAGAAAGATGGTAGACAACCACAAGAAATGGCACGAGAAATTACCATTTGCCTTATTGGGGTATCGTACCACAATCCGCACATCAACCGGAGCAACTCCCTACATGTCGGTCTACGATACTGAAGCCGTCATTCCCGCCGAGGTCGAAATTCCTTCCCTAAGAATTATACAAAAAGCTGAACTCAGTGATGCACAATGGATAAGAAGTCTCTACGAACAATTACCTTTATTTACGGGAAAAGAATGAATACGGTATGCCATGGTCAAATTTATCAGAACAGAATGTCCAGAGCTTCAACAAAAGGGTCAGACCCAGACAGTTCACACCGAGGCAGCTGGTGCTGAAGCGAATCTATCAACATCGGGATGAAGCCAAAGGGAAATTTTCACCCAATTGGCAAGGGCCCTACATGGTTCATAGAGTACTAACAGGAGGAACATCCATACCCGCTCTAATGGACGGAGAAATTTGGCCAAAGCCTATCAATTCAGAAGCAGTCAAGAGATACTATGTTTAGATTGTTTGCATTTTTTCATCCGATGTAACTGAACTACATTTGACCTGATTCCCGTTTAAGAGTAGATATGTAGGCAGCCCTCTGGGTTTGGTAACATCTTAATAAAATATTCATTTTTTCCCATGGTCAGAAATTGGGGTAGAATTTTGAGGAGGACCCTCAAAATTCCGGAGCAAGTCCAGCCAATTTCATCATATGCGGATGGCCAAAGAATCACTTAGTTAACTGGGGAAGAATTTTAAGGAGGATCCTCAAAATTCTAACGCAAGGAAGTCGCATTGTCTCTAAAGTGTCACAGTCATTGGTTCATCTAATTTACTTGATATTGCATACTACTATGTTTTTAAATAACTACATTCATCAAATGCACACATATTTTTTCGAAAACTCTATTTCTATGAAAGCCAAATGTTACCCAGGGTAACTCAAACATAATCTCAAAACAAGAGCATGGGCAAGCAGAAGACGAAGGAACGAACCAACCTTACCCGCAAAACTCACAATTTTTCTTTGGATGCAGGAAAAGGTATTATTCGCAAATACGTACACACATCAAAATCACTATCTTCATAATGACAAAGCTACCACACGCAAACATATCTCCAGCTAAGAAATACTCTACTATTATTCATTACCTTTTCGTTGCATGATACTAAGCATTGTCTCCTATTTTGCATGAGGATAAGCCCTGCCTCCTCAATTGAATAAGGCTAAGCACTGCCTTCCATTAGACGAAACTAAGCATCGTCTCCCATTTTTGCATGAGGCTAAGCCCTACCTCCTCAATTGCATAAGGCTAAGCACTGCCTTCCGTTGCATGAGTAAGCCCTGTCTCCTTTAATTGCATGAGACTAAGCACTGTCTCCTCTTCTTACATGAGGCTAAGCACTGACTCTCTAGTTGCATAAGGCTAAGCACTGTCTTCCGTTGCATGAGACTAAGCCCTGTCTCCCTTAATTGCACGAGACTAAGCATTGTCTCCTCTTCTTGCATGAGGCTAAGCATTGCCTCCCTAATTGCATAAGGCTAAGCACTGCCTTTCCTTGCATTGAGACTAAGCATTGTTTCCTCTTCTTGCATGAGGCTAAGCATTGCCTCCTTAAGTTCATTAGGCTAAGCACTGCCTTTACTTGCATCGAGACTAACCATTTTCTCCTCTTCTTGCATGAGGCTAAGCATTGCCTCCTCCATTGCATTAGGCTAAGCACTGCATTTCCTTGCATCGAGACTAAGCATTGTCTCCTCTTCTTGCATGAGGCTAAGCGTTGCCTCCTCAATTGCATTAGGCTAACCACTGCCTTTCCTTGGATCGAGACTAAGCACTATCTCCTAATTGCATGAGACTAAGCATTGTCTCACTTTATTGCATGAGGCTAAGCCCTGCCTCCTCAACTACATAAGCCTAAGCTCTGCCTTTCCTTGCCTAATACCGAATGCTATGCTACTTGAAATCTAGCACTATCTTATACAAGGCTAAGCTTTGTCTTGTTTCGCTTCTTATACGACCCATCATCATGTCTTTGCAGCTCATGGGCTGAAACATCGCCATCTCGTCCAAAGGCGCCATAGTCCGAAGGCATCATCCTCATAGCCTGAAGACACCATGTCATGTCCTGAGGATCTCTCAATATTGCACATCATTATTCAAAGGCGTCATAGATCAGAGGCATCATTTTCATGGCCCGAGAACATGATTTCATGGCCTGCGAATCCCTATCTCACGATTCATGGCCCAGGACGTCATGGTCCAAAAACATCATCCTCACCGTCCAAAGACAACCTTCATGGTCCAATGGTAATTTGCATCACGTTTAAATTCTTGCAATAACCCATATATATTTGCATGCATCGTGTTTTAAGTTTTGCAGGTAATTCAGGAAGTAACCGTTCTTCGAGTGGGAGCAATCTTTGCTCCGGTTTCCGTCCATAACGTTCATATCTTGCAATAGTTTCAAATGTAACCAACCATCTGTTATCCACTTTTACTCGATAACTGTTCAGATACTTGCCCTGTGATACACCCATAATGTCTCAAATTCTCTCATGAAATTCATCCGATGCTTTCCTACCCCAAAAGAACCCTTTTCCAAAATATATAACCATTCCTATAACGACTCCATCGGTTTCGTTCACCGTTGGATCCAGAACTACACACGGCCTGATTCCCGTAACACCAGGATATGTAGGCAACTCATAAACCGGAGTTCGGCCTCTAGTTTTAAAAGCATCCCATTCGGTCAAAATCGATCATCATTTCTTTACCCGACAACTCTTTCAGCATTCCCGAGTAAAGAGGGGCAGCTGTTGTTACCCAATTTTGCCCTCATATTTTTTCAAAATGTATGTATACTTTCAAAATATAATTTGTGCATCATTATCTAGTTTACAAATCAATACAAGCATTTTCTATAATTTTCCATAATTTTTAGAGCTTTTAAATTGATTTTCCTACATTTAAATTACTGAATAATTATTACTTATTCCTTCAAATTATTTTTGGGAAGACTAAATTACCTAAAATTATTATTTCCATCTATAATATATGTTTCAAATATTTTTACCTCATTTTTGTAATTACATTAGTATTTTTAGGGCTATTTGCACAATCTTCCAATAATAGCCTGTATTTTACAATTGTATTGCATTTGTCATTTTATTCAGGGTCAAAATCATATCCTACATTTTTATAATCTTCTACTATTATTTTAAAATATTACTTCACATAAAGGTCATTTTTTATAATTTATTTAATTGATTTATTAAACTATTTCCCCCTTAATTTTCTATTTTTAAATCTGGCCCAAAATTAGGATTAATTTCGGACCATTAAGGTCCAAATAAACCCCTGCCCCAACAACCTCACCAGCCCAAACGTTCCAATCCCTAACCTTGTCCAAAAACCGGCCCCAACCTATTTTAATCTCAACCGTTGATCAAAATTGATCAACGGCTCACAACATTTCCCCTATTTCTCTTATAACCCAACCCCTAACCCTAGAGACCCATTTTCTCTGCTCAGCCACCCTCAAACGCTCCTCACCCACCCGAAACCCTAATCGCCGCCCTTTTCAAATCTTCCCCTTATCCCATCAACAATGGGACTCTCCCATTATTTACTTACCATACTGGTGTTCTCCGCTACTGGGTGTTTCTCTATGTTGTTACTTAGTACTTGCCTAAACATGGCAAGTACTATCTCTCCGATTCTGCTCGTTCACTTCAACCGTTTGAATCTGGACAATATTTAGTCCATATAGAGCATGACCATGGCTAAATGGGTTCGATTAGCCAGGATTTCCGGCCAATCTTCGATTTTTGTCAACTAGGGTTTACCTATTTTTTCCCCTATCCGGTTTTTTATTGATTCTGTATGTTATTACTTCCTTATTTGTGTTTAATTTTGATAGTTTTCTTTGTGTACTTGTTCGATTTCTGCTTCTACATAAACCCCTCCCCATTCCCCTTGAGGACAGACCGAAACTATAATCTCACTAAAATTTGAAGCTTTGCTCTATGGTTCCTTCATTATCTTTTTCTGTGCTTTGTCTTGGCCGGCTGAAAGCCAAGGCCATTAAGAGTCTATTGTTCGAACTTCTTCTTGGTGCGAGCATTGCTCGGGCTTCTTTTGAAGCTCTTGGGAACTGTGACGCATTGAGGTTCTGGGTTCTTGTGGATTTTTGTTCTTTATTGTTGTTCATTTAACTGGTAAGCCACTTGACCTCTTGCAGTTTCATCCTTATGTCTCTTTGATTTGCATGTGTTCTCATCTCTGAAGTTCATCGCTTAATGTGTTACTGGGTTGCTTTTATGCATGACTCTTTTAACTTGGCACTTGTTTTAAGGCTCTTTAGTATTTAAATTTCATCTAATGTTGCTAATTCTGAGATTGTCCGAGTCTAACTGGGATGATATGACCCTCTTAAGCTCGTTTAACTAGTGTGTTAGTGCCTATATGTTTCTAAATTAGCCTACTTGCTTCGTCCTGAATCTCTGTAATGTGCTTCACATTTGTAATGACTTGTGTTAGAACTCCCTTTATTAACTATGACATGTTTCTCTGCTATTTTTATCACTCAACATGTTCACTTGATGTCATACCCCTTTTAGTGATTGTTTGAGGTTTTAGAACAGTCATCTTAATTTGTTTGAACTACTTCATGACAAATCTCTAACATAGTCTGGACCTTCTTTAGTTAATTAGTCTACTGTGTCAGTACTAGAATACCTACATGTTCTACTTGACATGAGTTCACTTGCTCACATTGCTCTGAATCTTTGCAATGTTCATCTTGCATATATAATGTGTTTTAATTAGTGTTAAGGCCTTTTCTATCAATTATGATCTTGTATCCCAGTTAACATGTCCTTCAGAATGTCTTTGGCACACCTAATCCTTGTTACTTCAGTGATTACCTGGTTTGTCATAATGAGTGCTCCCTATCATGTGTTGCTTCTTGATGAGAGTTAACATGTTTATCTTTTAACACTAAGATGTATACTTAGCATAATTTAGACCTCTTAGGTTTTCAACTTGTTTGGTAATTTCTGTCAATCTTGTAAATTTGTTTCTCTCCTAACTCTTTAAATATGTGGTTGTTATGTGTTACTTTATTAAGTGTTGAAATCCTGATGAACCTGTTTCTGAGTCTTGGTGAACCTCCTTCTAAGTCTTGTGACATGTTTGCTTAGTTGCTCTGTGTTCTCAACCTCTCCCCTTAACCATTGTCCCCTCTCTCTCATTTGTTACCTATGTTATTCTGAACCTACCATTCTTGGCTGGCTGAAAGCCAAGGCCACCAAGACTCTTACTACTGACCTTCCTAGTGTGAGCACTGCTCGGGGTCCAATTGAGACCCTTGTGAACTCTGACACACTAGGGTCTAAGGTTTTTTGACCACTTTGTCCTAATTGCTGAATTCTTGCCCCTTTTCACCTACTGAATAAGCCAACAGGCTTGTGTAAATGGATGTTTTCTGAATCTCTGATGGCTACTGGGTTTTGGCTATTTTTGTGTAAATGAAGATTGTTTTCTGGGTTTTATTGGCTATGACTTTTGGGCTATGGTGAAGCCTGTTGGATATAAAATTGAAGGTCTGGCAGGGCTGGGTATTGTTTGGGCCTGTCATAGGCCCACTATAGTTATTTTGTATCACTTTGTAATTTATTTCCTTACTGGGCCTGTAATAATTCTGTAATAACATTGGTGTATTAGTAAAATTTGGAAGATGGGTCTATTCTAATGTTTGCATGAAAGGGTAGAAATCCTACCTATAGGATCTGAGTGTTTAATGTGCTCAATATGCTTCGCTTCGATGTGTTCTGATGATAACATGCCTATAGGACATAAATAATCTCATCAGCTCACATGTCTATTTTCACACGTGTTTGACTGCCTATCATACTGCAACACAGAGATTATTTATTGTATACGGTGAAATCGGAGGGTCCAATTTCTCGTCATTAAGGCACTTCGGAAGATTACCTCGAAGGCTCGAGGCCGCGACGAGTATCCTCCCTGGTGGGTCGTCGACACTCGACCTCAAGGTAGTAATGATCACGGTAATGGTGGAAATGGGGAGTTCCCAAGGCACGCAGCTAGGGCTGACACAGTTTAGCGGGCTACTCTAAACCCAAATCAGGACATCATTTTGTTATCCCATCTCCATATCTATGTAATTAATGCACTTTGTACTATGTTGGTGTATACGGTCGAATCGGAGGGTCCGATTCCTCGTAATCAAGGCACTTCGGAAGATCGTCGCGAACGCTCGAGGCTGCAAGGCCACGGTCGATTTCTCCTTCCTCGAGGTTCGTCGACGCTCGACCTTGAGATAATGTTAACCCAGCTATGGTAGAAATGGGGAGTTCCCAAGACACATGACTGGGACTGACAAAGTCTAGTGGGTTGTTCTGAACCCAAATCAGGGCGTCATTCATCTGTCCCATCCCCATATCTATGTAATTAATGTATTTTATACTATGTATGGATTTCCCTCCTATATAAAGGGAGTCCTTGTCATTTTGTAAGACCCTGTTGCTTCAGTTGCTCCACATGAAATATACAAGAAAATTCTCTCTGTTCTCTTACATATTCTCTTGATATTATTGCTTCCATTTATTATCTTCATTATTGTTCATCATTTATTGCACATCATTGGCCATAAAGAGCCTTCTTTGATTTTATCATAACTGTTAGTCATACTTCGATCACCTCACAGTCAAGCCCCGGAATCGACCTCGAGGCCCCCGAATCGACAAGCTCGAGGCCCCGATTGTCAACCTATCGGTTTGGTTATCACCCCATTCCTAACTCTTATTTCATTTCTAAGTCTCACACATAGCATCAACTGCTCTACAACCGGCATTAAAATAGATCACGTATTTTTAGAGTCCCATAATCAAATTTAATTGTTATTACCATTTTCATGGTAAAAAGTTTGACGCCCACCTGTCGCACCCCCTTTTTTCCCGCTTTTGATGGGGAGGTCCGGGTTTCGACATTCATGGGGGTGATAACTCATTTCCTTTTGGGAATTGGGTATTTGGAGAGTCGCCACCTAACGGATTATGGTGCGTTAGTGCACCTAGAGTGATTAACTCTTGGGTTTGCATTACCAGAGATTAGGGTAAGGGCTCGAAGTAACCTCGAGGGAAGGTGTTAGGCACCCCTCTTGGTACACAACTGTGGGTCCCGGCCAAACTTATATTCACAAATTAGTCCATTACAAGTAAACAGTTGAAGCAAATAGGTTGCAAGTAAAGCACGTTAGATAACTCAAGTAATAAGATTTAGACAAATTGTAAAACAAAGGTTTTAAATAAAAAAGGGAATTTGGTAAAGGAGGGGTCCTAGGTTGGTTTTCCTATAGGATCACCCCACACAATGTCCGGTAAACGCTCCAATAAGGGGCTACATGTGACATTAGCGCGTAGTCATCATATCCCATATCTACCCTTCCCATCCCCTCATTGGTCATGCAAAGCGAGTGTTTGGTCAACGATTTCTATTGCGTGCTGCTACCCGTCCCTTCTTAATGGTCCTGGAAGGAGCTAGGACCTCTACCTATAGGTGGTTCTAGACGTACCCCTAAGGTTTTAAAAGGTGAAAATTCTAAGGCGACAATCAAAACACTTAGGACTTTCGGCACATAAAAGGGGCAATTAGAGGCTCAAAGTTTCCTCCTCAAACAAACACATAAGCAGCACGACTCAATCACAGTTAAGGTCGTTTATTAGACAATGTCCAAAGGTAAGATATCTAGGTGAATATGCAGAAGACAAACAACCTCTTTTAGACTCAGAAGTTATAACCCTAGCAGTTGCTTATGGATTTTTTAAAGCCTGTTAGGATAAGAAAACATTAAGCAATAAAAACAGTTTCAGAGATGCAATTTTGAAAATGCCCTAAGGGCATGCCTATACGCGGAGTGCTGATTAGCACATTTGTATATAAACAAAGTAGGTTTTGAAACGGACTTCTTTAATACCTATAGGCATGATATCTAATGAGATTGAGGCAGTTTGAAAGAACTTGTTTCAGGAAATATGAAATACTTAATAAAACCAATTCAGAAATGAACTAGGCGTGGACTAAGTTGATTTACTTAGACTAATCGGATTGACATGCAGAATTTCAAATATGGTTCCCTATAGGCATGATATCTGCGTTTGTTAATCTGATTTTAAGACATGAAGACATAAACACATTCCATAACATAATTTGGATTAATTTCTATAGGCATGGCATCTATTAGTTAATCTGATTGAAGGCATGATTATCTAAACCTATAGGCATGGTTTCTAAACATGACAGAATGTAAAACCTTATAAACATGATTTCTACTTGGTGAGGAAATCGAATTTAAGCATGAAGGCCTAGGAGCATGATTTCTATTGGAAAAACAGTCAGATTTAAACATGAAGTCCTAGGAGCATGATTTCTACTTAGTAGAGCAAACAGATTTAAAAGTAAAGTCCTATGAGCATGATTTCTACCCGAATTCTCCCATAAAACATGTATCTACCCACCCTTTTCACTAAATACCCCAATATCTGTTTACAAGTTATTACAGACCAATGAATGAATTACATAAGTAAATAAAAAAAAATCAAGAAGCTATTATATAGGGAGCCTCCGATTAGGCCAAGATTTCCCAAAGCCTCCAATGGCCTCATATGCCTCAATTCCATAGACAAAGTCAGAGTCTAGGTGCATCAAAGTTCCCTAAGGATCTCAAGGATTCCGGGCAGTGCTTAAACCTAGACTTAGTAGCCAAAAATTGAACAAGTGCAGTGTGGAAAGGCCAGCCTCAGTATGCCAGAGTTCAGAGGGTTCTCAAGAGGATCCCAAGGCAGTACACATACTGGAGGGGGCAGAACTTATTGACTAAGAGTAGAGTGAGAAGTGATGGACACAAGTTGAAAGGTTTTAGTAGAAAACTGATTAAAACAAAAGTCTGTTTGAAAGTAATTTAGTAAAGCAATGGATATGTTTGAAAAGAGATTGAAGGAATGAACATAAGTCCAACATCTTAGGATAGGTTTATACATAGAAAACTCACAGAACCAAGTAAACTCAATAGTCACACACAGGGGTCAAGGGGTTTGGGATACATAGAACACTTGACTGCAAACACGTGACCCAGCAAAGGCCTAGGACTGGTTTAGCCATGCTCAGAAACAGCTGACCCTGACATAGTCACAAAACCAGACATGAAGAACATAACCACATAGAGGGGTGATAGGGATTTGGGGATTCATGGTGGTAAACACATAACAAGTAAGAGATGATTGGTGTAGACATACTCAGAAACAAATAGAAGGGGAAATATACTGATCTCAAGGGAGGGGAAGACATGATAACATGCTAATAATGTAACCCTCAACTACAAGTTTCACAACAAAACCACAAATAGAAGCAAATTAGAAACAAGATGAACCGAAACAATAAGAGAATCATATTGTTGTTGGAACTTTGAATCGAAACTAGGACATACCAGTAAAGAGGATAGTGAGCAGAATGAAAGAACAAGAGAGCACAAATGGTTATCCTTGGCTTGCAGCTGGCTAACTTAGAGCAGTAGCAAGTAGCACAAGAGAGAGAGCATAAATTTTTAAGTATGAGAGATAGTTTTGAACCAAATGTTCGTGTCTGTGTGTGTTAATGAGAGAGCATATATATAGTTTGAAACTAGGTAAAATAATAAGGTAAGAATCAAAGTCAAGCAGTAATTATGGGACTAGATATCAATTAGTATAAAATTAGTAGAAGTACTCCCTTAATTAAGGGAGTTAATTTCAAACGGTAAAGAGAAATAAGGAAAGAGATCACATAAGACTGGAATATAACACACAAGGAAATAATTTCAGCATAGTGCAAGTATAGAACATGTAATTAAGGCTAAGTACATAATATTTCAATTAAGAAAATAACATAAGAGTCAGTTGACAGCATAGTCGACCATAAAATAAGGCAAGAAAAATAACTTAGAGGTTGAAAATCAGTAGAGAATATTACAAGAGATTAGAAGGATATCAATCACAGGGAATCAAGGATTCCGATAGACAACAACACTGATTTAGGGGGGGGGGATTACCATAAATTTCTATGAACAAACAGAATAAACACACAATAGGCAAGAAGAGGCAAAAATCAGAAACCCTAATAGCAGAATAGGGTAAAAATCACACAAAATCAGAGATTCGCATGGAACATAGTACTGACTAGAGGAGTTTAACAGAATAAACATAGTATAGGCGGAAGAAGCAAAAAAAATTAGAAACCCTAATGAGCATAGTAGGGTAAAATCACAGAAAACTCAGAGATTCATGAGAAACAAGCAAGCATATAGATTAACCAAACAAATTATCAAATACAAACTCAAAACCCAGGGTTAAGACCAAGAACTAGGGTTTTCAACATAGACGAGTTGAAAAAGGAGAAAAACAGAGAATCAGTCGAGATGTGCAAAGGATAGAGGTTTAAACATGAAGAATCGATTTAAACAGAATGTAGATAATTTCCGAAAACCCTAACTTTTAAAAGAAAGTAAAACAACTCGCAATCGATGATTTTTGCAAAAGAGGTTTGAGAACGGTGTAAAACGTAGAAAGAACAGACTCAAATCGTAAAAAAATAGCATAGATCTAAGAAATACAAACAAAAGTTAGGGTTCCAAAGAAAACCCAAATAGAAACGGAAGAACCTGTTTAGAACCTCAAAGATCGTAACAAATATAGTGTGATTTGGCCAAAAATCACACAGGAGAAGCGATGAACAGCCAAAACAGCAACCTCAGATACAAGTCGGTGTAGCCCAGGGCCCTTGAAGGCCTCAGAGAAGATGAGCAAGGCAATGGAGGAGCCATTGGAGGCTTGGGGTTGAAGAGTGGTCGCTGGAGAAGACCGGAGAAGGGAGGCGGTTAAAAAGGGTTAGAGTTAGGTTGAGAGAAAAGAGGAGATGAAAGCATCTGAGGGCGGCGGGCTGTAAGGAATTACTAGGGTTAGGGGGTGTTAGGGATTAAAAAGGGAAAGAATGGGTATGGACCGTTGATCTGGGAGATCAAAAGGATTTGATCGGGTAGATGGGTTCCGGGTTTGGGTAAGTGTATATAGGTTTGTGTCGGGTAATTCGGTAGGAAATTGGGATGGGGTTGGGTTCAATTTAGGCTACAATTGAAAGCCAAATATGGCTATAATTTAAATAGCCAATTTTCCCTATTTTAATTTATAATAAATAATAAATAGTTTTCTGAAAATAATTTTGTGTACCAAAATGATTTAAAATATATATATATATTTATCATTTTAAAAATATATGGACCAATTTTACGCATATGAAAATGTAATTATCCATTAAATGGGCTAAATTGCAATTATATGCAATTTAGTCTAAAAAATACCAAATGCGATTATAAAAATGCATAAAAAATATGTTGATCATATTTTGGCATAAGTATACAAATTAATGAATAAATCATCATAAAAGTAATTTGGGAAATAATTGTTGGGGATTTTATGAATAAAAGGGAATGAAATAAATCAATTTAAATCCTTAAAATTATGGGAAAAATTATAAAAATCTTGTGCATGCTTATATATGCATGTATATGCTATTTTGAAGGTATTTATGCATATTTAAAATATATTGGAAAAAATTGGGTATCAACAGCTGCCCCTCTTTACCCGGGAAGGATGAAAGAGTTTTCAGGTAAAGAAATGATGGCCAATTTTGACCGGACGGGATTCTTTGAAACACAGAGGCCGGACTCCGATTTTCGAGTTGCCTACACATCCCTGGTTTTACAGGAATCAGTCCAATTGTAGTTCTGGATTCACCAGCGGAGTATGCCGATGAAATTATTGCAAGAACGGACACGAGATGCGGAAGCGGCTACGGTGAGCGGTTGAGGCTCGGGATAGTTGGAGGGAACTGGAGCGAGATTGCTCCTGCTAAGATAGCGGTTGCTTACTGGTTACCTGCAGATAAATGATGCTACAAATGTATTTTGCGAAATTTTAAACATGATACAAATTCCCTTCGGGCCATGAGGGTTATCTTCGGACGGTTAAAGATGACGTCCTGGGCCATGAATTGTGTAGTGAGTAATTCGCAGGCCATGAAATGGTGTTCTCGGGCCATGAAAATGGTGCCTCCGAACCATGACGCCTTTGAATAATGATATGCATGATTGAGGGATCCTCAGGTCATGGTATGGTGTCTTCCGGCTATGAGGATGATGCCTTTAGACTATGACGCCTTCGGATAGATTGGCGATATTTCAGCCCATGATATGCAATTTATAATGTTAACAAGACAAGTCTTAGTCTTGCGAAATGGAGGGTAGAGCTTAGCCCGATTGAAAAGCGAATAGATAGTAAAATAGAGCAATGTCTGTGCAAAGGGACAATGCTTAGTCCCATGCGATTGTGGATGCAAGGATTAGCCTCATGCAAGTAGGGATTCAAGGATTAGACTCATGCAGTTAAGGAGGCAAGGATTAGCCTCATGCAAATGTGGAGGCAGGGATTAGCCTCATGTAATTAGGGAGGCAAGGAGTAGCCTCATGCAGGTAGGGAGGCAAGGATTAGCCTCATGCAGATGGGAGGCAAGGATTAGCCTCATGCAGACGGAGGCAAGGATTAGCCTCATGCAAGTAGGGAGGCAAGGATTAGCCTCATGCAAGTGTGGAGTCAAGGATTAGACTCATGCAAATAGGGAGGCAAGGATTAGCCTCATGCAAACGTGGAGTCAGGGATTAGACTCATGCAAGTAGGGAGGCAAGGATTAGCCTCATGCAAACGTGGAGTCAGGGATTAGACTCATGTAAATATGGAGGCAAGGATTAGCCTCATGCAAACGTGGCGTCAGGGATTAGACTCATGCAAACAGGGAGGCAAGGATTAGCCTCATGCAAACGCGGAGTCAGGGATTAGACTCATGCAAATATGGAGCCAAGGATTAGACTCATGCAAGTAGGGAGGCAAGGATTAGCCTCATGCAAACGTGGAGTCAGGGATCAGACTCATGTAAATATGGAGGCAAAGATTAGCCTCATGCAAACGTGGAGTCAGGGATCAGACTCATGTAAATATGGAGGCAAAGATTAGCCTCATGCAAACGTGGAGTCAGGGATTAGACTCATGCAAATATGGAGGCAAGGATTAGACTCATGCAAGTGGGGAGGCAAGGATTAGGCTCATGCAAACGTGGAGTCAAGGATTAGACTCATTCAAATAGGGAGGCAAGGATTAGCCTCATGCAATTATGGAGGCAAGGAATAACCTCATGCAAATAACAAGTAGTAAGTAAAAGTAGCATGTGTCTTAGCTGGAGATGCATATTCGGCATCTGATGGCTTGATTGATAGTAATCGTGCTATGGGCATATATCTGCGGATGTTATCGTTACGTCTCTTCATTCAAAGAAAAATTGTAAGTTCTGTAAGGAGGCGGTTGGTTCGTGCTTCTGTCGGCTGGTTTTACTTTGCTCCGTTCTGAAAGCCTTTCGAGTTCCCCTGGGTGACACCTGATCGTTATGGAAATAGAGTTTTCGAAAATATGTTATTATTGATAAAAATAGAGTTGTTTTGGAAACGTATCAAATAATTTTGATGAACTAGCGACTGTAACACGTTTCGAAGGCATTGCAACTCTCTCATATCGGAATTTTGAGGGTCCTCCTCAAAACTCTGCCCCAGTTTGGTAGATGATCTTTAACTGTTTGCGGATGATGGACCCTGCTAAACATTCTCCAGAGTTTTGAGAATCCTTCTCAAAATTCTGCCCCAGTTCTCGACCGATTATTGACTTCTTCGCATGTGATGGCGTTGGCTGGACTAGCTCCGAAATTTTGACGACCCTCCTCAAAATATTTCCCCAGTTATGATCTTGGGGGGGGGGGGGGGGAATGAAAATTTTATTATAATATGACTGAACCCATTAGGCTGCCTACGTATCCCCTCTTAAACGGGAATCAGGTCAAGCGTAGTTCAATTACATCAAATGAGGAAATGCAAAGTATCTAAGCATAGTATCTCTTGACTGCGTCTGAATTGATCGGTTTTGGCCAGACTTCTCCGTCCATTTCTGCAAGTATAAGTGTTCCTCCTGTCAGTACTCTCTGAACCATGTATGGACCTTGCCAGTTGGGAGAGAATTTCCCTTTGGCTTCATCTTGATGTGGGAAGATTTTCTTCAATACCAGCTGTCCTGGTGCGAACTGTCTTGGTTTGACCCTTTTGTTGAAAGCTTTGGACATTCTGTTCTGATAAAGTTGGCCGTGACATACTGTGTTCATCCTCTTTCCATCGATAAGGGCCGGTTGTTCATAGTGGCTCCTTATCCATTCTGCATCACTAAGTTAAGCTTCTTGTATAATTCTTAAAGAAGGAATTTCCACCTCGGCTGGGATGACAGCCTCGGTACCATAAACCAGCATGTAGGGTGTTTCCCCGGTTGATGTGCGAACCGTGGTGCGGTACCCTAACAGAGCAAAGGGTAACTTCTCATGCCACTGCTTGTGGTTATCTACCATTTTTCTTAGTATCTTCTTAATGTTTTTGTTGGCG
Organism: Nicotiana attenuata; assembly: GCF_001879085.1. Taxonomy (NCBI): domain Eukaryota; kingdom Viridiplantae; phylum Streptophyta; class Magnoliopsida; order Solanales; family Solanaceae; genus Nicotiana; species Nicotiana attenuata. The sequence continues at coordinate 111,619 of NW_017672532.1, forward strand.
GTTTCTACTATTCCATTTATCTGAGGTCTGTAGGCTGTAGAATTCTTGTGCTTGATTTTGAAAGTTTCACATATAGCTCTCATCAGATCACTGTTGAGATTGGCGGCGTTGTCAGTAATGATGGACTCAGGAACTTCGAATCGGCAGACAATACGATCCTTGACAAAATCTGCGACGACTTTCTTGGTTACCGCTTTGTAAGATACAGCTTCTACCCATTTTGTGAAGTAATCAATGGCTACCAGAATAAACATGTGTCCGTTTGAAGCAGTGGGCTAAATTTGGACCAATAACATCCATTCCCCAAGCGGCGAATGGCCAAGGTGAGCATGTTGCATTGAGCTTGTTTGGTGGCACTTTTATCATATCGGCATGTACTTGACACTGAAAGCACTTGCGGACATACCGGATGCAATCCGTCTCCATGGTCATCCAGAAGTAACCTGCCCTGAGTATCTTCTTAGCCAGAACGAAACCATTCATGCGCGGACTGCAGGTCCCAGCATGCACATCCTCAAGTAGCTTAGAAGCTTCCTTCGCGTCGACATACCTTAGTAACCCCAATCAGGAGTTCTTCTATACAAGTTCCCTCCACTGTGGAAGAAGTGATTTGACAATCTCCAGAGCGTGCGTTTCTGAGTTTGATTTGCATGCTCCGGGTATTCTCCTTTTGATAAGTATTCTTTGATGTCATGGAACCAAGGCTTTCCATCGGCTTCTTCCTCGACATGAGCACAGTAAGCCGGCTGATTATGGATCCTCACTAGAATGGGATCAATGTAGTTCTTATCTGGATGTTGTATCATGGATGACAAAGTAGCTAGTGCGTCGGCAAACTCATTCTGAATTCTAGGCACATGTCGGAACTCTATCTTTGTGAACCTCCTTTTCAATTCCTGCACATGGTGCAGATATGGCAATATCTTGGAATTCTTGGTGGCCCACTCTCCTTGTACCTGGTGCACAAGCAAATCTGAGTCACCGATCACGAGCAACTCCTGAACATTCATGTCGACTGCCATGTTGAGACCCAGTATGCAGGCTTCATATTCTGCCATGTTGTTAGTGCAGGGGAATTTGAGTTTAGCAGATACCGGATAGTGCTGACCCGTTTCTGATACCAAAACAGCTCCAATGCCCACTCCTCTGAAATTTGCGGCTCCATCAAAGAACATCCTCCAACCCTCGTATACTTCGGTAATGTCTTCCCCTATGAATGATACTTTTTCATCAGGAAAATACGTTTTCAAGGGTTCGTATTCTCCTCCCACCGAATTTTCAGCAAGGTGATCTGCCAATGCTTGTCCCTTGACCACCTTTTGAGTTACATAGACGATATCGAACTCGCTTAGTAGTATCTGCCATTTAGCCAACTTCCCAGTAGGCATGGGCTTCTGAAATATGTACTTCAGAGGATCTATCCTAGATATGAGGTATGTAGTGTAGGCACAGAAATAATGCCTCAATTTCTGAGCTGTCCAGGTCAGAGCGTAGCAAGTGCGTTCAAGCAGAGAATACCGTGCTTCATATGGTGTGAATTTCTTACTCAGGTAATATATGGCTTGCTCCTTTCTTCCTATCTCATCATGTTGTCCCAAAACACATCCGAAGGCTCCATCTAATACAGATAGATAAAGTAACAAAGGTCGTCCTGGTTCTGGCGGGACCAGAACTGGTAGTGTGGACAGGTACTCCTTGATCTTGTCAAAAGCTTTCGGACAATCCTCTGTCCAGCTTGTCTCATCGTTTTTCCTTAGCATCTTGAAGATGGGTTTACATATGACTGTGGACTGTGCTATGAATCGACTGATATAGTTGAGACGTCCTAAGAAACTCATCACATCCTTTTTGCTCTTAGGTGGTGGTAACTCCTGAATAGCTTTGACTTTAGATGGATCAAGCTCGATCCCTCAGCGACTGACAATGCATCCCAGTAACTTTCCCGCGGGAACCCTGAATGCACACTTTGCGGGGTTCAACTTTAAATTGTACCTCCTTAGCCTGTCGAAGAACTTCCTCAAGTCTGCTTTGTGATCTGCGACCTTCTTGGATTTGATAATGACGTCGTCCACATATACCTCTATTTCCTTGTGTATCATATCATGGAAGATGGTTGTCATGGCCCTCATGTAAGTAGCTCCAACATTCTTCAGACCGAATGACATCATCTTGTAATAGTATACACCCCAAGGCGTAATAAAAGCTGTCTTCTCGGCATCTTCTTCATCCATCCAGATCTGGTGATAACCTGCGAAGCAATCCACAAAGGATTGGAGTTCATGCTTGGCACAGTTATCGATCAAGATGTGTATATTTGGCAGTGGGAAGTCGTCCTTGGGACTTGCTCTGTTTAAATCCCGATAGTCAACACATACTCTGACCTTTTCGTCCTTCTTTGGAACTGGAACAATGTTAGCTAACCAGGTTGGGTACTCTACCACCCCAAGAACTTTGGCTTTGATCTGCTTGGTGACTTCCTCCTTTATTTTCAGGCTCATGTCTGGTTTGAACTTTCGGAGTTTCTGCTTTGCTGGCGGACACATGGGATTAGTAGGCAACTTGTGAGCCACTATGGAAGTTCTCAAACCGGTCATGTCATCATTTGACCATACGAAAATGTCCTCATACTCCTTTAGGAAGCTGATGTACTCCTCTTTCTCGGTTGGTGATAAGTGAATGTTGATGCGAGTCTCCTTGATGGTCTCGGCATCTCCCAAATTTACTGCTTATGTTTCGTCCAGGTTGGACTTAGGCTTATTCTCAAATTTTCAACCTCTCTAACAATTTCCTTGGGTATCCCATCTCCTTCCTCTGAGTCACTATTCTCATGTTGCGTTGCCTCATTACATATCACAGTTACTGGTTCATCAGGAAAAGTAATAATAACATTGTAGAAGGGAAAAGTATAAAAATAGTAATGAATAATGATAAAGGACAAATGCATTTGATTAAAACTGAGAAAATCGTTCAGTCAAAGCTCTGCTCAATGAATCGAGCATTTATTTTGAAACAAGGAAATCTTAAACGCCTATAACGGCTATAGAAATAAATTCTGCCAAGCTACCCAGGGACTCTGCGGGCTCGGGATGGTGTGGCAGTCCAGTTCATGAGAACGGCTCCCTTTTCCACAGTCTAAATAGTGAGGCCTTCTTCCTCCTCCTCCTCCTCAATTATTGCACTGCATTGTATCATTTATTCTGACTTTTCCTTTGCTTTTAGGATCACTTGGAAGAAGAGGATGTGGAAGACCTTTAGGTATGCTGATGATGTATAACGACCCGGCCGGTCGTTTTAAGAATTAACGCCCCGATCCCCTATTAACTGCATTCCCCGTATTTGTTTCTACTGATGTGAGTTGCCGGGAGGATTTTTTGGTGTTTCGGAGAGTTTTGGGACACTTGGTCCCTAAATGAGAGTTTTTGTTTTAGAATTTGGACCGTAGTCGGAACTTTAGGGCAGGTGCGGGAATTTTAGCGCAGATGCGGAAATGGCCCGTTAAGTGAAAATCCGCAGGTGCGGTAGTTATGGCCGCAGAAGCGGGCCTGCAGAAGCGATGATTGGACCGCAGATGCGGTTTTGCTGGGTCAGAACATATATATTTCGCCCTTCGCGAATTTTAGCTATTTTTCACCTCTTTTCAAACGGGAAGAAGCCTTGGGGAGCATTTTCAAGGGGGATTTTCAAAGGGATTCATTGAGGTATGGTCTTTGGTTTCAAAAACTCGTTCCTATGGTGTTATTTCATTGATTAGTCTTGAAATTTATGGAAATTGTGGGTAAATATTGAAGAAAGTAGGGCTTGGTTAATTGGAGAGTTTGAGTGGTGATTTGAGGGACCATTTGAGGTCCGGTTTTGGTACTCTTGGTATGGCTGAACTCGTGAGAGCGTGAGGATCCCGAATTTTAAATTTTACCCGATTTTGAGACGTGGGCCCGGAGGGCATTTTGTTCATGTTACCTAATTTCGCGTATTAGCTTACAATTTATTTGTAGAATCAGTTACTTGAAGTATTCTTTACATTATGCAATTGAATTGAATAGATTTGGGCCATTTTGGAGTAGAATGCTCATGGCAAGAACGTGGTTTCGGGTTGATTTTGAGCCGGTTCGAGGTAAGTGGCTTGTCTAACCTTATGTGGTGAAAACTTCCCTTAGGATTTGGTATTGTCGATGTTTGAATTGCCTTGTACGTGAGGTGAGGAGTGCGTACTTGTGCTAATTGTTAAAAAATCCGGTTTTCATTAAATACTTAGAATTGTGTTTCTTTTCCTGCTTATACTGCTTGCAATTTTAGCTTGTTGTTAGCTTAGGGAAGCATGTCTAATTGACTTTGTTGCTTATTTGCTCAACTGCCTTATTTGAATTATGTGAAGCATACTAGGTTAGAAACACCTGCTTTACCTTGTGTGATATTTGATTGATTTGAGTATCCTTCTTATTGCTGTTGTGTATTTACTTTGGGACTACGGGACGGTATCCCGGGAGATCCCCCCTGTATGTTTACTTTGGGACGACGTATTTGTATTCCGGGAGATCCCCTTGCACTTTTAAGTTGGAACTACGGGACTGCACCCGGTAGATTCCCCCAGTACTGAGTATTTACATTTGGGACTACGGATCGGGATTCCGGTAGATCCCCGCGCACTATGAGTTGGACTACGGGACGGTATTTCGGGAGATCCACTGAATATTTATATTTGGGGCTACAGGACGGTATCTTGGGAGATCCCCGGTTGTTATTTCTGTCTGAGCTCTATTCCTTTCCGTGATTATTTGTCTCTGTTATAGCTGTTGTTTTTCTTTCTATCATGTGATACTTCACTCAACTATACTGTCTTATTCTATACTGTTATACCTTGTATTTCATTTAACCTCAGTAGGGCCTTGACTTTCCTTGTCACTACCCGACCGAGGTTAGCCTTGGCACTTACTGAGTACCGTTGTGGTGTACTCATGCCCTTCTTGCGCATGTTTTTCATGTGCAGATCTAGGTACTTCGACTCAGCCCTACCATCCTTGAGGCGGAGTGATCCATCAGAGACTTCGAGGTATGTCCGCCGCTTCCGCAGACCAAGGAGTCCCTTTCCATTCTCGCTCATAGTATTAGGCCTTCTGTATCTACTTTTGTTTAGACACTCTGGAGTTAGAACACTGTAGTTATTCCATAGCTTGTGATTTCATGAGATTCCGGGTTTTGGGAAATGTAGTTCATTATAAGAGTTTGATTTGTATTATTTCTGCAGTTTGGATAGTTTATTTCTGTTATTTCTTATTCGCAAATTGTTAGCCTTACCTAGTCGTAGAGACTAGGTGCCGTAACGACAGTTCACGGAGGGCAAACTTGGCTCATGACAAGTTGGTATCAGAGCTCTAGGTTCATAGGAGTCATGAATCACAAGCCGGTTTGTTAGAGTTTCGCGGATCGGTACGGAGACGTCTGTACTTATCTGCGAGAGGCTATGTAACTGTTAGGAAAAATTCAACTTCATTTGATTTCCTTGTCGTGCGAGATGTTGATATCACAATTCTAAACTTTTGTCTTCTATTCTCTCATAGATGGTGAGGACACGTGCTACCCGAGATGATCAGGCACCCGCGCCCCCTACTGGAGCCGTTAGAGGTCGGAGCCTGGGTAGAGGCCGAGGACGCACACGTGGTGCAGCCACAGCACCCGCACGAGCTACACCGAGGTGCCACCAGCAGCTCCAGCCGGAGTCCAGACACCTGATACGTCTGCTACTACTACTCCAGCACTCTAGGAGACTCTGGCGTAGTTTATGACTATGTACACCACTGTAGCTCAGGCAGGGTTTCTTCCCCTTGCTGCAGCTACATCCCAGGCCGGGGGAGGAGCACAGACTCCCGCCGCCCGCACTCCTGAGCAGCGAGTGCATGTTGATCAGGTCCCAGAGATTATCCCTGCGCAGCCGGTAGCCCCAGCTCAGCCCGAGGAGAGGGCGGTAGCTTCAGGGGAGGAGCAGAAGAGGCTTGAGAGGTTTAAGAAGTATCATCCTCCTACATTCAGCGGACTAGCCTCAGAGGATGCTCTTGGATTTCTAGAGAAGTGCTACCGTATCCTCCTTACCATGGGTATATCAGGATCGAGCGGGGTTTCCTTCACTACCTTCCAGCTTTGAGGAGCTGCCTATCAGTGGTGGCGTGCTTATGAGTTAGACAGTCCGGATGAGGCAGCTTCCCTGACTTGGGCTCAGTTTTCAGATATGTTCACGAGAGAGTATGTTCCCTATAGTCTCAGTGACGCTTGGCGCAGAGAGTTTGAGCGTTTGCGCCAGGGTACTATTGTGAGGCCCCGTAAAACTTTTGGCTCAAAACCTAGTATCTTGTGGTGTCGACTCCGACGATGTGTTAGGAATGCGTAGAATTCTTCGCGGCTAGCAAGCTCGCTGCGGTTCGGACCCTCAGTATTGATCTAAGCTTGTAATAAATCAAAAGAATCAATTTTTCTAGAAAATGCCATTCTGCGGCCCAGAATGCGGTCGCAGATCTAGTATGCGGACCGCATTCCTACCGCAGAGTGAAACAGAAGAGTTGTCAAAATTAATGTTGAAAATGCGGTCTATTATGCGATCGCATAACCAATATGCGGACCGCATTATCGTCGCATAAGTTACTCAAGGATTTGTGAAGGTCAGTTCTGCGGTGCACAATGCGACCGCGTAACAGGAATGCGGACCGCATTCCTATCGCAAATCCAAACAGAATCATCAGAGTTTTGGGGGCAATTCTGCGGTCCAATTTGCGGACCGCATTTCAGTTCTGCGATCGCAAAATGCGATCGCAGATCTTGCTCGGGCTTCTATTTTCTAAAGTTTATACCCGACCCCCTTTTTAATAAAACACCCCCAACCCCTCATTTTTAACGACCCTCTGCACAAAATAAGAGAGAGGAAGAGAGAGTCTTGAGAGAGAAAGTCATCTTCTCCAAATTTGATTCTTCAAAACCATCCAGGCCGGGAAATTTCAAGCTTATCTTCATCCCCTTCTTGCAGGTAATATCCCTAACCCTTTTCACTGAATTTCTGGTTTAAACTGAGGGGGGAGTCTCATGCATTGGTTTTTGAAAATAGTGGTTGAACTCATACATGCATGTCATTCTATAACCTAAAACCTAGTAAGAGTAGTTGGGTAGGAGTAAAAGATGGTACAAAGATGGGTTGGTAACCTAAATAAGTTTGAGTAGAAATTGTGAACTTCTTTTCTAAGTCATACGCGTTAACTTGTGCACTAGATTGACGTTGCTAGACCATTTGGTGAATTGAAAATAGAAGTTAAAAGGGAATTCGGCTCCAGGTATGTATGGCTAACTTTGGACTTGTAAAATCGCCTTGTTTGGGTGTTTGAGTGCTTGGTATGTGATTTCTACGTGATTTGTTTGTGAAATTCCTGTGATTGGTATGGTTGAGTGATTGTGGTTGTGCCTTCGCTATATTGATGCAAGTAATCAGAAATAAACCAAGTTTGCGATTGTAAATGTGCTATGTGGTAAGAACTGTGAAACAATTAATGGAAGGAAATGGTAATTGATGTGCTCGGAATAACCGTGGTAGTAACATATGTGGTTTGTCGTGGGAAATTATCGTCGTGACCTATCAATGCATATGAGTAGTGAAATACATGGAAATGGTATTGATGGCTATGGAAGTTTATGTAAATTGTTGTCGTTGTTTCTTGAGGATTGTTGTTGTTGTCCTTTGTGAATTGTTGTTGTTGTTGTGTTGTTTGTGAATTGTGATTGTTCGATGGGATCGGGTTGCGCGCTGCAACACGAAGTAATAAGGTGTGGGTTGTGGTGATAAGGGTGGCCGAGGTAATAAGGTTGGAAAGCGATCGAAATCGCTATTGAAATGAACTATGAACAAATTGTGAAATTATTAATGTGGAAATGTGGAAAGGGAAACAGGAGAGATTGTAAACTTGTTGGTTTGGTTGCTCTTTCTTTGTGGATTTGATTGTTGTTTCCATTACAATTACATTCTTGTTTATGGAGGAGAGATTGTATACATGTTGGCTTAATTGTTCCCTCCTTGTGGATTTGATTGTCGCTTTTATTACTGCTACTTACTTGCTTATGGTTCGAGTTTACTTGGAGCAAAGTTTGTTCATACATACCAGTACAATTCAAATGTACTGACGTCCCTTTTGCCGGGGGCGCTACATTCGTGTTATGATTGTAGGTGGATCCGTAGCAGGTACTCCAGTCCACCGATCGTAGCTCCCCTTCGTCCTCCATCAGCTTTTTGGTGAGCCCCTTTCCTCTCGGGGCCCTGCGTGGCTCAGGCCGCTTGTTTTCGGAGTTTTATTTTTGATTTTGTGTAAGGTATAGCCGGAGCGTTGTTACCGGCAAATACTATATTATCCTGTTGTACTTTTAGAGGCTCCGTAGACAGTAGATGTGGGTTAGAAACTTGTGTAGATCCGTGTTTTCATACATTGGTAACGAGTTGGTGATTTCATTACTATTATGTAAGTATGTATGTGTTTTGTAAATTAAAAAGTGTTCTTAACTAATCATTTGGCTAATTCTTGGAATAATTGAGTAAGGAAAACATGGGGTAACATGTGGGTTAGGAAAGGCATCTAGGTTCGCTTGGCTGGGGCTACCCGGTCGGGCACCGGTCATGTCCCTCGAATTCGGGGCGTGATAACTATGACTGTCTCGGAGTATGCTGTCCGTTTCACCGACTTGGTTAGACATGCACCAGCTTTGGTTTCTACGGTTCGTGAGTAGGTTCGCCGGTTTATTTAGGGGCTTATTCCCAGCATCAGGTCTAGCATGGATCGTGAGTTGGATATGGATATTTCTTATCAGCAGGTGGTGAGCATTGCTAGGAGGATTGAGGGTATGCGTTACAACCCAAATTCACGTACGTCAGTTCATGCCATAAGGTAGTCGACGTAAATCCATGAAGAGATTATCTTTAAGATGATAAGAAGTTAATCCTATTGGTCTTAAATGATACAAAGGTGTATAAGGGTGGTTAACAAGTATTAGAAGTTAAACGAATCAAGGATGTTGTCAGCCGTATTTTTGGGTAAACCTAGAGGTGCTTAATACTCTCAAGAGGTCGTATTTTAAGGTATATGAATCATAAAATATCCGTATCATAGTCTTGAAGTCAAACGAGTTATGAAACAAAAGTCGACAAGAGTTGTTGCAACTTAGGTTCATAGTTTTACTTAAACTTTAGGTCAAATGTTATTAAGCTTTTCTACCAATATACTTGGAATTCCGGGGTGATCTACCCACCAAATTGAAGATCTATGAGTCTAGTTTCCAACGCATTAAACCGTTTATCAATACGACATTGGAGTAGAGAGATATAGATATTTTTGCGAGACTGCACAAGCTGCTAGGTGACAAGTAGGTGGGTCACCTACTTGGTTAAATGATAGCCCAAAAAGAAGCAATTTCGGGTCAGACAAAGAGCCCATTAAAAGGCTTATCTCCTGCAATATATCCCTCATTATATTTCACAAATAACCAGATCTAAACCCCTGCAAAATTCCTCCCAAAAATTATCCACAAACCCTAATTGATTTTCCCTCTCTTTCAAGTTCAAATTGGGGGTAAACCCTAGAGTTTGAAGAACTAATATAAGGCTGAGTTATCCAACAAGTAAGGTGAGTTTACTGCTATCTTTCATACATTTATTTTGCTGTGAATTCATGGTAATTCGTTCTATACATGTAAGAACTCACGGGACGGTGATCGTAAGCCGTGAGTTCGAGTTATTCACTTGTAGCGGACTGTTTTGTGGACTGTTTTGTGTTGCCGCTGGGCTGCGTGTTTTACTACCTTTTTGTGGAGTTTTGGAGGAGGAAGGGTGCGGAGAAACACCATATAGATATAGGGTTGTGGGCTGGTAGTTCTTCGTAACATTTCCTGGCCGTTTGACACGACTACGGTGGCCGTCGTATGTATGAAGTGATTACGTTGTGCGTGGACTGTTTTGGGAGGCTCAATATGATTATTATTGATGTTGTTTAGGCTGTTTGGTTATTGTTTGGAATTGTGTGAAGTCATATATATAGGGGAGGTGCTGTCCGTTTCATCGTAAAATAGGTTGTGGTCGATACATAATAGTTATGACGCTTGAATGGTAACTATAGCATTGTTTCTCTTATTGTAGACTAAGGAGTCGTGAAAATTACATAGCTTGAGATTGGGGCAGTTTATACAAGTTATGTGAGGCTATCCCTTTCCTTCATTTGCAGGACTCCGATTGTACATAATGTAATGAACGAGCTTCCAAAGATACTCTACTCTTAGAAGCTAGCAGTACTTACATTGTTTCCCCTCTTATGGAACGAATGATGTTGATGTTGCTTCTCTTATTCTTATGTTATCAATGTTATTGGTACTTCCTGATTCTTATAAGGCTCATGGTGAAGAGTTAGTCCTAATAACGTGTACACAGGATACCGACCTTACGTCATACCGAAAGGTTTAGAACGTGAGTCCATGAGTCGAGCATGCATTATATATATGTATCTATTTTACTCTACCGAGCCGTGCTATAGATGGCCGGGTATGGCACCTATTGTGCAACCACTGATCAGTTGGGTTTTACCGAGCTCCACGTGGCCGAGTACGATTCTACCGAGCCTTATGATGGCCGGGTACGTTTTTACCGAGCCTATTACGGTCGGGTACGATATGATGATGATGATGCCCACAGAGGCGTATGTTTTAAAAGTTTATGTATATATACATATGTATCACGCATTTCATGTCAGTAGCCCTCGGAGGTACCCAGATGTTACAGGTTGTTT
>NW_017672532.1:122436-140214 GCF_001879085.1 Nicotiana attenuata
GGGGTAGCCGAATAAGAAGCCAACTCTACTGCCTCTGTATCACTAGTATGAATAACCCGCAGTGTACGATGAACTGATCAATAAAAGTCTGCGGGTTCCTCCTCGGATCTGATCGGTAAACACAGGAGGATCTAAATTAATAAAATCACGAACTCTCGTAACTAACTGGTTTATCAGCAAGCACCTGTATTCTGCCTTCTGAGCCTGAGCAGCTAACCAAGCTAGTCAATAACTGCAAAGCACTCCGCATATTCCTGGTCTGTAGTGCCAGACGGAGGGAACTGGAGTGCTGGGTTCCTCCTAATATCCTCTGGAGGAGGCGGAGTAGATGAGGTATGAGACGACATCTCACTTTGGCCCGATCTGGCTTAGGGCACCTGACTAGTACCCTCTCCCGCAGTTGTATCAAGCCATCTACTAATTGTTTGCTTCCTAGTCGAAGGCATCGCTGAAAGAAAACAAGGTGAATATTAAAGATGAACACTTACGACTCAACTTACGCACGATCTAGATTCAGGAAGAAGGTAACAACCCTAAAATGTCATGTAGCCTCCTGATTAATAATGTGGCGCGCTACACATCCATAATCAAGACTCTACTAGACACGGCTCATAAACAATCCTAGGACAGACTTGCTCTGATACCAAGTTTGTCACGACCCAAACTGGAGGGCCATGACTAGCACCCGGCATACTTACCCGAGCACCCAACATACATTTTATCTAACCTTCTTTATTATCTTTTAGGGTGACGAGATCAATATAAATGGTAACATGGATCGTGGACAACCAACAATAAAATATGATGGCAATGAAACATACATAACATGGGATGACTAGACAATCAAGAAACTATATATAAAGGTATGAGCTACCACGCTACCATGAGAGACTATACAAACAAAAAACCAGCCGACAAGGCATACCAAAACTATACATGAGTCGACACCTGTCTATGAGCCTTCTAAAAGGAACATAAGTGTTCAACATGCCGGAACAGGGCCCTGACATACCCATAATGTCTATAACAAAAATGCATACCAAGACCACGGCAAGTCCGAAGAAGGGATCTCGCCAATCACCGCTGAACTGGACAGCCTACTATGGTGGGGAGCTGCGCTGCCTGTCTATTAGGGCCTGCAGCACGACATGCAGCGTCCACAAATAAAAGGACGTCAGTACGAATAAAGTACTGAGTATGTAAGGTAGGGGAAACATAATTACGAACAGGAATGTAAGCAGGGATAGAGAAATTAGTCTCAAATCCCACGAACCACTTCATACCTTCCTTGTGCGCATATTCGCATCTCGACTGGCACATCCATTCTGATAATTCCTCTACGAATCCGAAGTCCTTTTCTCCCTTTCCTCCCTATGCTACACTGCAAGCCAAAACATCTTAGAACATCCTGAGCCTCTTATCATAAGCTGCTTCACAAGCTCGATTCTTAAACATACCGTGGGCTTGAATCCTTAGGCACCGTATTTTTAACCTTTGAATTCACGAGGACCGTTATTGAGAGTCACCCACTCTGGCATGGTCCCGAATATAATCAACTGCAAGGCTCCGCTAGCATGTTAGAAATTGTTGATTTCGATGTGATAATGGGGATGGACTGGTTGGCCTCATGCTATGCAAATGTTGATTGTCGTACGAAGATGGTTAGGTTTCAATTTCCTGGTGAACCCGTCATTTAATGGAAGGGGAACATTGCTACACCAAAAGGTAGGTTTATTTCCTATCATAAGGCAAGGAAAATGATCTCAAAAGGTTACATTTATCATCTCATTCGCATTAGGGATGCGGAGGCGAAGCCGCCTACTCTACAATCAATCCCCGTGGTCAATGAATTTCCAGATGTTTTCCCAGATGAACTCCCAGGCCTTCCTCCTGAGAGGGAGATTGAGTTTAGCATTGATGTGTTTCCTGACACTCAACCGATCTCTATCCCTCCATACAGAATGGCTCCGGCAGAGTTGCAAGAGTTGAAGGCGCAGTTGAAGGACTTACTGGATAAGGGCTTCATTAGGCCTAGCACTTCACCTTGGGGTGCGCCAGTCCTGTTCGTGCAGAAGAAAGACGGATCGTTACGGATATGTATCGACTATCGACAGTTGAATAAGTTACTGTAAAGAACAAGTATCCACTTCCAAGAATTGACGACCNGTAAGGCCCACTTTGGACTGTGCCGTCGAGGTTCTGATGCATGTTATTCTTGCGGACAGCCTGGCCATATGATACGGGATTGTCCTAACAGAGGAGTTGGTGGTATGGCTCAGCCGACTGGATCTGTGTCTGGTTCTTCCTCATCAATTCGACCTCCAGCACAGGGTTTTCAGCAGTCGACAGGTCGAGGTAGAGGTAGAGGTGCAGTGCAGAGTTCGAGTGGTGCTCAAAATCGAACCTATGCTCTAGTAGGTCGACAGGATCTCGAGTCATCTCCAGATGTTGTTATAGGTATATTGTCTGTGTTTTCTTATGATGTATACGCGCTGATTGATCCAGGATCTACATTATCATATGTTACACCCTTTGTGGCTAATAAGTTTGGCATTGAACCTGAATTGATAAGTAAACCCGTTGCGGTATCTACTCCGATAGGAGATTCTGTGATTGCTAAAAGGGTATATAGAGGTTGCACTATGATGATTTGTAGTCGTCAAACCTCGGCAAATTTATTTGAGTTAGAAATTGTTGATTTCGATGTGATAATGGGGATGGACTGGTTGGCCTCATGCTATGCAAATGTTGATTGTCGTACGAAGATGGTTAGGTTTCAATTTCCTGGTGAACCCGTCATTTAATGGAAGGGGAACATTGCTACACCAAAAGGTAGGTTTATTTCCTATCATAAGGCAAGGAAAATGATCTCAAAAGGTTACATTTATCATCTCATTCGCATTAGGGATGCGGAGGCGAAGCCGCCTACTCTACAATCAATCCCCGTGGTCAATGAATTTCCAGATGTTTTCCCAGATGAACTCCCAGGCCTTCCTCCTGAGAGGGAGATTGAGTTTAGCATTGATGTGTTTCCTGACACTCAACCGATCTCTATCCCTCCATACAGAATGGCTCCGGCAGAGTTGCAAGAGTTGAAGGCGCAGTTGAAGGACTTACTGGATAAGGGCTTCATTAGGCCTAGCACTTCACCTTGGGGTGCGCCAGTCCTGTTCGTGCAGAAGAAAGACGGATCGTTACGGATATGTATCGACTATCGACAGTTGAATAAGTTACTGTAAAGAACAAGTATCCACTTCCAAGAATTGACGACCTGTTTGACCAACTCCAGGGTGCCAAGTATTTCTCCAAGATTGACTTACGTTCAGGGTATCATCAGGTGAGGGTCAAGGAGAAGGATATTCCAAAGACGGCCTTCCGGACAAGATATGGGCACTTTGAGTTCTTGGTGATCTCGTTCGGGCTAACAAATGCCCCAGCAGCTTTTATGTATCTCATGAATAATATATTCAGGCCCTATCTTGATGTGTTCGTGTCGTATTCATTGATGACATTTTGGTGTATTCTCGTTCGGAGGCGGATAGTATTACAGTCGCTTTAGGATCGTAAGTTTTATGCTAAGCTCTCCAAATGTGAATTCTGGCTGAACTTAGTAGCATTCCTTGGCCATGTGATATCTGACGAGGGTATTAGTGTCGACACTCAGAAGATCAATGCAGTAAAGAATTGGTCGAGACCTACAACACCATCAGAAGTTCGCAGCTTCCTAGGGCTAGCAGGATATTATAGGCGATTTGTAGAAGGGTTTTCCTCTATATCAGCACCATTGACTAAGTTAACACAGAAAGCTACTAAGTTCCAGTGGTCTGAAGCTTGTGAACGAAGTTTCAGGAGTTGAAGAATCGATTGACATCCGCACCAGTGCTCACTCTTCCTGAAGGACTAGAAGGTTATGTGGTATATTGTGATGCCTCAGGTATAGGTTTGGGGTGCGTATTGATGCAACGTGGGAAGGTGATTGCTTATGCATCAAGACAATTGAAGAAGCATGAAAAGAATTATCCAACCCATGATTTGGAATTGGCTGCAGTAATATATGCTTTAAAGATATGGCGGCACTACTTATACGGCGTCCATATTGACATCTACACAGATCACAAGAGTTTACAATACATCTTCAAGCAGAAAGAGTTGAATTTGAGGCAGCGTAGGTGGCTTGAATTACTGAAAGACTACGACGTCGAGATATTGTATCATCCCGGTAAAGCCAATGTTGTGGCAGACGCTCTCAGCCGTAAGTCAATGGGAAGCTTAGTACATATTGAGGCAGGTAGATGGGGGTTGACTAAAGAGCTTCATCAGCTAGCCAATATGAGAATCAGATTGTTAGACTCTAATGACGGAGGTGTTATTGTACATAATACATCAGAATCATCTTTGGTAGCCGAGGTAAAACCACGGCAATATAAAGATCCTATCTTAGAACGATTGAGAGAGAGCATTCAGCAGTGTAAAAGTACGGATTTTGAGATTGGAAGAGATGGGGCACTGAGATACCAGGGCCGATTATGTGTGCCTAATGTGGCAGGGTTGCGAGAGAAGATTATCAATGAGATTCGTCAATCTCGATATTCCATCGATCCCGGCTCGACAAAGATGTATCATGACATTAAGGAGTAGTATTGGTGGGATAACATGAAGAAGTCTATTGCAGAATTTGTAGCCCAGTGTCCTAATTGTCAACAAGTAAAGATCGAACATCAGAAACCCGGTGGGTTGCTTCAGAATATAGAGATTCCGACCTGGAAATGGGAGGTGATTAATATGGACATCATTATTGGGTTACCTCGCTCTTATCATAAGTTTGACTCCATCTTGGTGATAGTTGATCGACTTACAAAATGTGCACATTTTTTGCCAGTTAAGACAACTTACACGGCTGAAGATTATGCGAAGTTGTATATCAAGGAGATTGTTAGGCTTCATGGTGTACCAATATCTATTATATCAGACCGAGGAGCTCAATTTACGGCTAACTTTTGGAGGTCTTTTCAGAAGGGTTTAGGCACACAAGTGAATCTCAGCACTGCATTTCATCCACAGACTGACGGACAGGCTGAACGCACCATTCAGACATTTGAAGATACGCTACGAGCATGTGTTCTAGATTTTAAGGGAAATTGGGATGACCATCTTCCACTCATAGAATTTGCCTACAATAATAGCTACCCTTCCAGTATTAAAATGGCCCCATACGAGGCACTATACGGGAGGAGATGTAGATCACCAGTTGGATGGTTCGAAGTCGGTGAAACAGAATTATATGGGCCAGATTTGATTCACTATGTCACGACCCAAACTGGAGGGCCATGACTAGCACCCGGCCATACTTACCGAGTACCAACATACATTTTATCTAACCTTCTTTATTATCTTTTAGGGCTGACGAGATCAATATAAATGGTAGACATGGGTCATGGACAACCAACAATAAAATATGATGGCATGAACATACATAACATGGGATGACTAGACAATCAAGAAACTATATATAAGGTACGAGCTACCACACTACCATGAGAGACTATACAACAAAAAACCAGCCGACAAGGCCTACCAAACTATACATGAGTCGACACCTGTCTATGAGCCTCTAAAGGAACATAAGTGTTGCAACATAGCCGGAACAGGGCCCCGACATACCCATAATATCTATAACAAAAATGCATACCAAGACCAAGGCAAGTCCGAAGAAGGGATCTCGCCAATCACCGCTGAACTGGACAGCCTACTATGGTGGGGGAGCTGCGCCTGCCTGTCTATCAGGACCTGCAGCACGACATGCAGCGTCCACAAATAAAAGGACGTCAGTACGAATAAAGTACTGAGTATGCAAGGCAGGGAACCATAAGTACGAACAGTAATGTAAGCAGGGAAAGAGAATAAACAACCTGTAACATCTGGGTACCTCTAAGGGCTACTGACATGAAATGCGTGATACATATGTATATATACATAAACTTTTAAAACATACGCCTCTGTGGGCATCATCATCATCATATCGTACCCGGCCGTAATAGGCTCGGTAAAAACGTACCCGGCCACATGGAGCTCGGTAAAACCCAACTGATCAGTGGGTTTCACAATAGGTGCCATACCCGGCCGACTATAGCGCGGCTCGGTAGAGTAAAATAGATACATATATATAATGCATGCTCGACTCATGGACTCACGTTCTAAACCTTTCGGAGTGATGTAAGGTCGGTATCCTCTGTACACGTTATTAGGACTAACTCTTCACCATGAACCTTATAAGAATCAGGAAGTACCAATAACATTGATAACATAAGAATAAGAGAAGCAACATCAACATCAATCGTTCCATAAGAGGGGAAACAATGTACGTACTGCTAGCTTCTAAGAGTAGAGTATCTTTGGAAGCTCGTTCATTACATTATGTACAATCGGAGTCGTGCAAAAGAAGGAAAGGGATAGCCTCACATACCTTGTATATACTGCCCCAATCTCAAGCTATGCAATTTTCACGATTCCTTAGTCTACAATAAGAGAAACGATACTATAGTTACCATTCAAGCGTCATAACTATTATGTATCGACCACAACCTATTTTACGATGAAACGGACAGCACCTCCCCTATATATATGACTTCACACAATTCCAAACAATCACCAAACAGCCCAAACAATAGTTATGTGTCGGCTGTTTCATATATATAGGGAAACTGGGATGACCATCTTTGGAATTGTGTGAAGTCTTGGTATGCATTTTTGTTATAGACATCATGGGTATGTCGGGGCCTTGTTCCGGCAATGTTGCAACACTTATGTTCCTTTAGAGGCTCATAGACAGGTGTCGACTCATGTATAGTTTGGTATGCCTTGTCGGCTGGTTTTTGTTGTATAGTCTCTCATGGTAGCGTGGTAGCTCGTACCTTATATATAGTTTCTTGATTGTCTAGTCATCCCATGTTATGTATGTTCATGCCATCATATTTTATTGTTGGTCGTCCACGACCCATGTCTACCATTTATATTGATCTCGTCAGCCCTAAAAGATAATAAAGAAGGTTAGATAAAATGTATGTTGGTGCTCGGTAAGTATGGCCGGGTGCTAGTCATGGCCCTCCAGTTTGGGTCGTGACAGTATGCATGCTAGGGATAGAGAGGAGAGGGAGGCCAAGAGGTCTCGAGAGTCGGGCCATTATTCTGGTGCCCGTGCCCCAGCTACAGGTCGTCAATACCCTCCATTAGGGTTTTGGTTACCATAGCCAGCCTAGTATGAATTCTACCTTTCTTCATCGGAAATAAAATCAGACCCAGGAAGCAAAGTATGAAGACGAAAACCCTGCGATGGACGTGGCCCAGGGACGTGATGGCAAACTCGCCAGAGTAGGCACAGTAAGATTTGCTTTGACCGTACCTTTCATACAGGTAGTCAAAAGGGATGTATAATTCCTTCAGGCATGTTAATTCTCTAATGAGATATGCTAGCGACGAGATCAACCGCGTGACACGTACAATTGCACCTTTCCTCGAGTTGACCACATACAAATATCATTCCATGCAAACAAGAAAAGAATGTATGGTGTCATAAATGATGCCATGCTTTTAGGTTTACGTTTACGCTGCCAATACTTGGAGGAATATGCAGCTGCGCAGCGTGTACCATGCACTAGTGCACCATACACCCACACAAGACTATTCGCATATCTCGATTAAACTTGTTTAATCTCTACTGAATGCTTCTGTCAAGGTTTGATCCCTGGTGGTTGGGGCGAAAAATTAAAGTAGTTAAATGGAGCTAGCTAGTCAACAAACACAAGTTGATATTTCTACCAATAAATAGAAACTTTGTATCTTTAATAATGTTCTCAAAAATACATACCTTGTTATCTTAAAATTGAATTTCAAATACTAAAATTAAAGTTATAAGTTGCATTACCACATGATTTTCATTTTGTAGTCCTTTTAGATCATCTAATTTTTACTAAAGAAGAATTACAATTGTACACAAATTTATTGGAACAAATTGAACAGTATAACGTACACTATTCTCAAAATTGACATAGTAAATTCAACATTCAACTCTTTGTACCACTAGATCTCCAAGAAATACCCAAACTAAAAAAAGAATCAGGTAAACTAAATATCCGATTGCAACATAGTTTGGGCAATGCTATTAATTTAGAACTGCATGGTCGTGTAGGCTACCCTATCTCACACTACATATTGACTGGCCCACTACGCACTATTAGCCGCGTAATAGCAGTAACCATTAAGTATCTTGCTATGGGCCATAGGCATGGACTGCCTCCAATGACAGTCCAATATCATAGGTCGAACCTGAAGACATAGGACAACGACATAGGTCACTCTCAACGAATAGGCCAAGGACATGGACCACGACCAATGAGATATGTTAGCGACGAGATCAACCGCGTGACACGTACAATTGCACCTTTGCTTGAGTTGACCACATACATAAGTCATGCCATGCAAATATGAAAAGAATGTATGATGCCATAAACGAGGCCATGATTTTAGGATTACGTTTATGCTGCCAATACCTGG
This sequence comes from Nicotiana attenuata, assembly GCF_001879085.1. Lineage (NCBI taxonomy): Eukaryota > Viridiplantae > Streptophyta > Magnoliopsida > Solanales > Solanaceae > Nicotiana > Nicotiana attenuata. The sequence goes on from NW_017672532.1 coordinate 130,987, forward strand.
AGGAATATGCAGCCGCGCATCGTGTACCATGCACTAGTACACCATACACCTACACGAGACCATCAGCATATCTCTATTAAACTTGTTTAATCTCTGCTGAATGCTTCTGTCAAGGTTCGATCCCTGGTGGTTGGGGCAAAAATTAAAGTAGTTAAATCGAGCAAGCTATTCAACAAACACAAGTTGAAATTTCTACGAATAAGTAGAAACTTTGTATGTTTAATAATGTTCTCTAAAATACATACCTTGTTATCTTAAAATTGAATTTCAAATATTGAAATTAAAGTTATAAGTTGCATTACCACGAGATTTCATTATGTAGTCCTTTTAGATCATCTGATATTTACTAAAGAAGAATTACAATTGTGCACAAATTTAGTGGAACAAATTGAATAGGATAACGTACGCTATTCTCAAAATTGACATAGTAACATGAACATTCAATTCTTTGGACGACTAGATCTCTGAGAAATACCCAAAATACAAGATAAATCAGGTAAACTAAATATCCGATTGTAACATGGTTTGGGCAATGCTATTAATTTAAAACTGCATTGTGTAGGCTACGCTGTCCCACACTACATGCTGACTTACCCACTACGCACTATTAGTCGCCTAACAGCACTACCATTAAGTATCTTGCTACGGGCCATAGGCATAGTCTGCCTCCAACGACACAGTCCAATATCATAGTTCGCACCTGAAGACATAGGACAACGACATAGGTCACTCTCAACGAATAGGCCAACGACATAGACCACATCCAATGAGATATGCTAGCGATGAGATCAACCACGTGACACGTACAATTGCACCTTTCCTCGAGTTGACCACATACATATATCATTCCATGCAAACATGAAAAGAATGTATGATGTCATAACCGAGGCCATGCTTTTAGGTTTACGTTTACCCTGCCAATACATGGAGGAATATGCAAGGGCGCAGCGTGTACCATGCACTAGTGCACCATACACCCACACAAGACCATTAGCATATCTCTATTAAACTTGTTTAATCTCTATTGAATGCTTCTGTCAAGGTTTGATCCCTGGTGGTTGGAGCAAAAAATTAAAGTAGTTGAATGGAGCTAGCTAGTCAACAAGCACAAGTTGAAATTTTTACTAATAAGTAGAAACTTTGTATCTTTAATAATATTCTCTAAAATACATACCTTGTTATCTTAAAATTGAATTTCAAATAATGAAATTAAAATTATAAGTTGCATTACCACGTGATTTTCATTATGTAGTCCTTTTAGATCATCTGATTTTTACTAAAGAAGAATTACAATTGTACACAAATTAGTGGAACAAATTGAATAGGATAACGTACGCTATTCTCAAAATTGACATAGTAAAATCAACATTCAACTCTTTGTACCACTAGATCTCTGAGAAATACCCAAAATACAAAAAGAATCAGGTAAACTAAATATCCGATTGCAACATCGTTTGGGCAATGCTATTAATTTAGAACTGCTTATTCGTGTAGGCAACCCTATCTCAAACTACATGCTGACTGGCCCACTACGCACTATTAGCCGCGTAACAGCAGTAACCATTAAGTATCTTGGTATGGGCCATAGGCATAGACTGCCTCCAACGACACAGTCCAATATCATAGGTCGCACCTGAAGACATAGGACAACGACATAGGTCACTCTCAACGAATAGGCCAACGACATAGACCACGTCCAATGAGATATGATAGGACGAGATCAACCGCTTGACACGTACAGTTGCACCTTTCCTTGAGTTGACCACATACATAAGTCATGCCACGCAAACATGACAAGAATGTATGATGCCATAAACGAGGCCATGCTTTTAGGTTTACGTTTACCCTGTCAATACCTGGAGAAATATGCAGCCGCGCATCGTGTACCATGCACTTGTGCACCATACACCCACACAAGACCATTAGCATATCTCTATTTAACTTGTTTAATCTCTACTGAATGCTTCTGTCAAGGTTCGATCCCTGGTGGTTGGGGCAAAAATTTAAAGTAGTTAAATGGAGAAATCTATTGAACAAACACAAGTTGAAATTTCTAGGAATAAGTAGAAACTTTGTATGTTTAATAATGTTCTCTAAAATACATACCTTGTTATCTTAAAATTGAACTCAAATATTGAAATTAAAGTTATAGGTTGCATTACCACGAGATTTTCTTTATGTAATCCTTTTAGATAATCTGATATTTACTGAAGAAGAATTACAACTGTGCACAAATTTAGTGGAGCAAATTGAATAGGATAACGTACGATATTCTCAAAATTGACATAGTAAAATCAACATTCAGCTCTTTGGACCACTAGATCTCTGGGAAATACACAAAATACAAAAAGAATCATGTTAACTAAATATCCGATTGCAACATGGTTTGGGAAATGCTATTAATTTAGAACTGCATAGTGTAGGCTACGCTGTCCCACACTACATGCTGGCTTTGCTACTACGCACTATTAGCCGCCTTACAGCAGTAACCATTAAGTGTCTTGCTACGGGCCATAGGCATAGTCTCCCTCCAACGACACAGTCCAATATAATAGGTCGCACCTGAAGACATAGGACAACGACATAGGTCACTCTCAACGAATACGCCAACAACATAGACCACGTCCAATGAGATACGCTAGCGACGAGATCAACCGCGTGACACGTACAATTGCACCTTTGCTCGAGTTGACCACATACATATATCATTCCATGCAAACATGAAAAGAATGTATGATGCCATAAACGAGGCCAGAAAGTAAGTAAGGTAAACAAAAAATACTAATGCTTTTAGGTTTGCGTTTACCCAGCCAATACCTGGAGGAATATGCAGCGGCGCAGCGTGTACCATGCATTAGTGCACCATGCACCCACACAAGACCATTAGCATATCTCTATTAAACATGTTTAATCTCTACTGAACGCTTCTGTCAAGGTTTGATCCCTGGTGGTTGGGGAAAAAATTAAAGTGGTTAAATGGAGCTAGCTAGTCAACAAACACAAGTTAAAATTTCTACTAATAAGTAGAAACTTTATATCTTTAATAATGTTCTCTAAAATACATACCTTGTTATCTTAAAATTGAATTTCAAATATTTAAATTAAAATTATAAGTTGCATTACCACGTGATTTTCATTATGTAGTCCTTTTAGATCATCTATTTTTTACTAAAGAAGAATTACAATTGTACACAAATTTAGTGGAAAAAATTGAATTGGATAACGTACGCTATTCTCAAAACTGACATAGTAAAATCAACATTCAACTCCTTGTACCACTAGATCTCTATGAAATACCCAAAATACAAAATGAACCAGGCAAACTAAATATCCGATTGCAACATGGTTTCGGCAATACTATTAATTTAGAACTGCATAGTCGTGTAGGCTACCCTATCTCACACTACATGCTGACTGGCCCACTACGCACTATTAGCCGCGTAACAGCAGTAACCATTAAGTATCTTTCTATGGGCCATAGGCATAGACTGCCTCCAACGACACAGTCCAATATCATAGGTCGCACCTGAAGACATAGGACAATGACATAGGTCACTCTTAACGAATAGGCCAACGACATAGACCACGTCCAATGAGATATGATTGCGACGAGATCAACCGCGTGACACGTACAATTGCACCTTTCCTTGAGTTGACCACATACATATGCCATGCCATGCAAATATGAAAAGAATGTATGATGCCATAAACGAGGCCATGCTTTTAGGCTTGTGTTTACCCTGCCAATACCTAGAGGAATATGCAGCCGCGCATCGTGTACCATGCACTAGTGCACCATACAACCACAAAAGACCATTAACATATCTCTATTAAACTTGTTTATTCTCTACCGAATGCTTCTGTCAAGGTTCGATCCCTAGTGGTTGGGGCAAAAATTTAATGTAGTTAAATGGAGCAAGCTATTCAACAAACACAAGTTCAAATTTCTACCAATAAGTAGAAACTTTGTATCTTTAATAATGTTCTCTAAAATATATACCTTGTTATCTTAAAATTGAAAATCAAATATTGAAATTAAAATAATAAGTTGCATTACGACGAGATTTTCATTATGTAGTCCTTTTCGATCATCTGATATTTACTAAAGAAGAATTGCAATTGTGCACAAATTTAGTGGAACAAATTTAATAGGATAACATACGCTATTCTCAAAATTGACATAGTAATATCAACATTAAACTCTTTGAACAAATAGATATCTGAGAAATACCCAAAATACAAAAAGAATCAGGAAAACTAAATATCCGATTGCAACATGGTTTGGGCAATGCTATTAATTTAGAACTTCATAGTCGTGTAGGCTACACTGTCCGACACTAGATGCTGACTTGCGCACTACGCACTATTAGCCGCCTAACAGTAGTAACCATTAAGTATCTTGCTACGGGTCATAGGCATAGTCTGCCTCCAACGACACACTCCAATATCATAGGTCGCACCTGAAGACATAGGACAACGACATAGGTCACTCTCAAGATTAGGCCAACGATATAGACCATGTCCAATGAGATATGCTAGCGAAGGGATCAACCGCGTGACACGTACAATTGCCCCTTTTCCTCGAGTTGACCACATACATAAATCATGCAATGTAATCATGAAAAGAATGTATGATGCCATCTATGATTCCATGCTTTTTGGTTTACGTTTATCCTGCCAATACATGGAGGAAGATGCAGCTGCGTATCGTGTACCATGCATTATTGCAGAACACCCACACAAGACCATTAGCATATCTCTATTAAACTTGTTTAATCTGTACTGAATGCTTCTGTCAAGGCTCAAACCCTGGTGGTTGGCGCAACAAATTAAAGTAGTTAAATGGAGCAAGCTAGTCAACAAACACAAATTCAAATTTCTACCAATAAGTAGAAACTTTGTATCTTTAATAATGTTCTCTAAAATATATAACTCATTATCTTAAAATTGAAATTCAAATATTGAAATTAAAATAATAAGTTGCATTACGACGAGATTTTCATTATGTAGTCCTTTTCGATCATCTGATTTTTACTAAAGAAGTATTACAATTGTGCACATATTTATGGGAACAAATTGAATAGCATAACATAAACTATTCTCAAAGTTGACATAATAAAATCAGGTTGCAACTCTTCTGCCCACTAGATCTCTATGAGATACAAAAAATACAAAAAGAATCAGGTAAACAAAATATCTGATTACAACATGGTTTTGGCAATGCTATTAATGTCGAACTGCATAGTCGTGTAGGCTACCATGTCCCACACTACATGCTGACTTGCCCACGGGCGAGAGGCATAGACTGCCTCCAACGACATAGTCCAACATCATAGGTCGCACCTGAAGACATAGGACAACGACATAGGTCACTCTCAATGATTAGGCTAGCGACATAGACCACGTCCAATGAGATATGCTAGCGACGGGATCAACCCTGTGATACGTACAATTTCACCTTTCCTCGAGTTGACCACATACATAAATCATGCCATAAAAACATGAAAAGATTGTATATGATGCCATAAACGAGGCCATGCTTTTAGGTTTATGTTTACCCTACCAATACCTCGAGGAATATGAAGTCGCGCATCGTGTACCACGCACTTGTGCACCATACACCCACACAAGACCATTAGCATATATTTATTAAACTTGTTTAATCTCTACTGAATGCTTCTGTCAAGGTTCGATCCCTGGTGGTTGGGACAACAAATTAATGTAGTTAAATGGAGCAAGCTAATCAACAAACACAAGTTGAAATTTCTAGCAATAAGTAGAAACTTTGTATCTTTAATAATGTTCTCTAAAATAGATACCTTGTTATCTTAAAATTGAATTTCAAATATTGAAATTAAAGTTGTAAGTTGCATTACGACGAGATTTTCATTATCTAGTCCTTTTAGATCATCTGATTTTTACTAAAGAAGAATTACAATTGTGCACAAATTTAGGGGAACAAATTGAATGGGATTACATATGCTATTCAAAAAATAGACATGGTAAAACTGACATTCAACACTTTGGCCCAATAGGTCTCTGAGAAATAAAAAAAGAATCAGGTAAACTAAATATCCGATTGCAACATGGTTTGGGCAATGCTATTAATGTAGAACTGCATAGTCGTGTACGCTAACCTGTCCCACACTATATTTTGACTTGCCCACTACGCACTATTAGCTGCCTAACAGCAGTAACAGTTAAGTATCTTGCTACGGGCCATAAGCATAGACTGCTTCCAACGACATAGTCCAACATCATAGGTCACACCTGAAGACATAGGACTACAACATTGGTCACTCTCAACGATTAGGCCGGCGATATAGACCACGTCCAATGAGATATACTAGCGATGGGATCAACTGTGTGACACCTACAATTGCACCTTTCCTCGAGTTGACCACATACATATATCATGCCATGCAAACATGAAAAGAATGTGTGATGCCATAAACGAGGCCATGCTTTTAGGTTTACGTTTACCAAACCAATACGTGGGGGAATATGAAGGCGCGCATCGTGTACCATGCACTAGTGCACCATACACCCACATAAGACCATTAGCATATCTCTATCACACTTGTTTAATCTGTACTGAATGCTTCTGTCAAGGTTCGATCCCTGGTGGTTGGGGCAATAAATTAAAGTAGCTATATGGAGCAAGCTAGTCAACAAACACAAGTTGAAATTCTACCAATAAGTAGAAACTTTGTATCTTTAATAATGTTCTCTAAAATATATACCTTGTTATCTTAAAATTGAATTTCAAATATTGAAATTAAGGTTGTAAGTTTCATTACGATGAGATTTTCATTATGTAGTCCTTTTAGATCATCTGATTTTTACTAAAGAAGAATTACAATTGTGCACAAATTTAGGGGAACAAACTGAATAGGATAAGATAAACTGTTCTCAAAATTGACATAGTAAAATCGACATGCAACTCTTTGGCACACTAGATCTCTAAGAAATACCCAAAATACCAAAAGAATTAGGTAAACCAAATATCTGATTGCAACATGGTTTAGGCAATGCTATTAATGTCGAATTGCATAGTCGTGTAGGCTACCATGTGCCACACTACATGCTGACTTGCCCACGGGCCATAGGCATAGACTGCCTCCAACGACATAGTCCAACATCATAGGTCGCACCTGAAGACATAGGACAACGACATAGGTCAAACTCAACGATTAGGCCAACGACATAGACCACGTCCAATAATATATGCTAGCAACGGGATCAACTGCGTAACACATACAATTGCACCTTTTCTCGAGTTGACCACATACATAAATTATGCCATGCAAACATAAAAGGAATGTATGATGCCATAAACGAGGCCATGCTTTTAGGTTTACGTTTACCCTGCCAATACCTGGAGGAATATGCAGTCGCGCATCGTGTACCATGCACTAGTGCACCATACACCCACACAAGAACATTACCATATCTCTATTAAACTTGTTTAATCTCTACTAGATGCTTCTGTCAAGGTTCGATCCCCGGTGGTCGGGGCAACAAATTAAAGTAGTTATATGGAGAAAGCTAGTCAAAAAACACAAGTTGAAATTTCTACCAATAAGTAGAAACTTTGTATCTTTAATAATGTTCTCTAAAATATATACCTTGTTATCTTAAAATTGAATTTCAAATATTGAAGTTAAAGTTATAAGTTGCAATACAACGAGATTTTCATTATGTAGTCCTTTTAGATCATTTGATTTTTACTAAAGAAGAATTACAATCGTGCACAAATTTAGTGGAACAAATTGAATAGGATAACTTACACTATTCTCAGAATTTAAATAGTAATCAACATTCAACTCTTTAGCCCACTAGATCTCTGAGAAATACACAAAATACAAAAAGAATCAGGTAAAGTAAATATCCGATTGCAACATCGTTTGGGCAATGCTATTAATGTCGAACTTCATAGTCGTGTAGGCTACCTTGTCCCACACTACATGCTGACTTGCCCTCGGGACACTGAATATTTATATTTGGGGCTACAGGATGGTATCCTGGGAGATCCCGGGTTGTTATTTCTGTGTGAGCTCTATTCCTTTCCGTGATTATTTGTCTCTGTTATAGCTGTTGTTGTTCTTTCTATCATGTGATACTTCTCACTGTTGCACTCAACTATACTGTCTTATTCTATACCGTTATACCTTGTATTTTATTTAACCTCAGTAGGGCCTTGACTTTCCTCGTCACTACCCGACCGTGGTTAGGCTTGGCACTTACTGAGTACCGTTGTGGTGTACTCATGCCCTTCTTGCGCATGTTTTTCATGTGCATATCCAGGTACTTCGACTCAGCCCTACCATCCCTGAGGCGGAGTGATCCATCAGAGACTTCGAGGTATGTCCGCCGCGTCCGCAGACCGAGGAGTCCCTTTTCATTCTCGCTCATAGTATTAGGCCTTCTGTATTTACTTTTGCTTAGACACTCTGGAGTTAGAACACTGTAGTTATTCCATAGCTTGTGATTTCATGAGATTCCGGGTTTTGGGAAATGTAGTTCATTACAAGAGTTTGATTTGTATTATTTCTGCAGTTTGGATAGTTTATTTCTGTTATTTCTTTTTCGCAAATTGTTAGCCTTACCTAGTCGTAGAGACTAGGTGCCGTAACAATAATTCACGGAGGGCAAACTTGGCTCATGACAAGTTGGTATCAGAGCTCTAGGTTCATAGGAGTCATGAATCACAAGCCGGTTTATTAGAGTTTTGCGGATCGGTACGGAGACGTCTGTACTTATCTGCGAGAGACTATGTAACTGTTAGGAAAAATTCCACTTCATTTGATTTCCTTGTCGTGCGAGATGTTGATATCACAATTCTAAACTTTTGTCTTCTATTCTCTCATAGATGGTGAGGACACGTGCTACCCGAGATGATCAGGCACCCGCGCCCCCTACTGGAGCCGTTAGAGGTCGGAGCCTGGGTAGAGGCCGAGGACGCACACGTGGTGCAGCCACAGCACCCGCACGAGCTATACCGAGGTGCCACCAGCAGCTCCAGCCGGAGTCCAGACACCTGATACGTCTGCTACTACTACTCCAGCACTCCAGGAGACTCTGGCGTAGTTTATGACTATGTACACCACTCTAGCTCAGGCAGGGTTGCTTCCCCTTGCTGTAGCTACATCCCAGGCCGGGGGAGGAGCACAGACTCCCGCCGCCCGCACTCCTGAGCAGCGAGTGCATGTTGATCAGGTCCCAGAG